>NW_010319568.1:0-33601 GCF_000700745.2 Antrostomus carolinensis | reverse complement strand
CACAGTATTTTTGCTTTTTGCTTCTGACCACTCTGTAGCCACTCAGCACTTAAGTCTGGGTCCTTGCCATCTGTGTGGTAACTTGTGCAACCCTGCCTACCCAAACCATTCCAAGGTGAACATGGACAGCAGGTGGCAATAGCAGAGCTTTAAACATCCTTTGATTGTGTTCTCTCCACTCAAATAATTGTCAGCCTGTACTGGAATCACCATTTAGTATCATAAATATTATAAACATATCCACATTAGCACATCCATGTTCATAACTGCAACAGGAGGTTTAAGCATTTGTGTGGAGTGAGGGAATGGAAGAACTTGGAAGTAATGAGTACCTTTAATTGAAACTGCCCATAGAATATGACCAAAGATTTCTTTGTTGTTGAAATGGGAATCTGGAAGCAATTTTCATCGTTAAAAAGTGGAAAGTCTTAATTTCATTTGAAAGTTTATCTAACTAAATGATAGGAGTTAGAATTGCTAGTGGTAATAGAGAAGACAGTAATACTATATGTGTTAAAATAAAAAAGGGGGCCAATCCTACCGATGTTTTTAGCAGTACTGTGTACTGCTATTAAAGTGAGTGGAATGAGCATGTTTTACACCAAATATTATGTTTCTCTTAGTACAGGACAAAATGTGGTTTTATATGGTGTAAATTCTGGGTTGTCAGTTTTGATGTCTCTCTAGGCTGCAAACAGAATCATAGGAACATAGAACTGTTTGGTTGGAAAAGACCTTTGAGGTGTTGTCTTATCCATTGTACATACACAAAAGTCAACCCCTTGCTCAAAACTGTTTTATGTGTGTTTAAGAGAGACACGGATACTCAGAATGATGGACAGATTTGTAAAGAATAAATTGGTTTTACCTTGAATGACACAGTTCAGTTCATCTTGGAAACACGTAGTATATATTGAACATGACTGCTAGAAGACTACATGCTATATCCACAAAGGGATTTGAATGCTGAAAGGTTCCTCTTTCAGGTACAGGTACCTTGCTTCCTTTTTTTTTTCCTTCTGTACTATGTTGCTATTCATCTCACAGATCCAGCATATCAGCTTTAGTAGTTGTGTCCCCAGGGGGTTTTGCAGAGACTTTGTAGTTGCTTTCCCCACAACCCCCTAAGCCTCGCATTTGTAGTGAGTCTCAGATGGCTGTGATGCCACCGGTGATGTCTTTGCCTCCCGTTGCTTCTGGAGTTGAGCATAATCTTGTTGCCCAAAGGAAAAAGCTCTAGTTCTCTTTCCTCCCTGTGAGAGCTACTCATGTTAGGTATTCCTGAGATCTCGTACATGGAAAATACACTCTAGCCCTTTATATACCTGCTCTTCAATATACAGGTGTTAAAATTTAACATGCATACCTGAGTTTGATTGCAGCATCTTCTACTTGAAAGTCAGCATATATGCATGTGTATTATTTCTTCCTGTTGTTGCCACAGCTGTATAAGTGTATGGGCAGCAACAATTCATTTTCTTCGTGCCAAGGCCAGCTCTGCAAGTTTTACTGGAATAATTAATCCCATCGGGGGAGGAGAAGGTCATTTAAAAATAAAAGCAAAAATAGGGTAAGAGGGTGGATATAACAATGTTGTTATAAAGCTGACACACCAGAATGATGATTTTCCTTGCTGTGTGGGAATAGCTATCCCAGTATGAAGCACCTTTGTACAAATACAACTGGAGACATGTTAAGAAGTTGAGATAGCAGGGAAACTGTATTGCTTTAGTTCTATCATGATAATTAAAATGGTACTTATTTTTGACAGGCAAGCCCCAAATAACCTATGGCAATTTTAAATTACTTCATTTGGCCAAGATTTTCCTTTCATGTGAAGTAAAATAAAAGTTTTCAAACTCACATTTCCATTTTCTATCCTTCGTTATTGTTAATACCTTTCCCAGAAAGGTGTGCCGTGTCCATGAATCCTATTCTTCACATTTTCATGAAGAGTAGTTAAAGAAGGAGCAGTAAAGGTCAGGAGGGGCGGGAATTTTGTGGGGGTGTGGGAAGCAGAACGTTGACAGATGGTTCCCCAGAACTAGAGCTGCCACATGTCACGTGCCAAGAAAGGTGTTGCGTGGCCAGGGAGGAAGGGAGGCAGGTGGCCCTTTTGCCCCCGAGCTCCTGCTGTCACCTCTAGGTTCCCACTAAAAGAGTTCAGGGAGCCCATGCCAGGGTCACCCCTCTGTGCCAACCCACCCCTCCGGCACTCTGCTCTCCTGCCATCTTCCAGGTGTCTTCCACCAAAACTGAGTTTCTTTCACAGATTAAAATGCGATTAAAGTCTCAGTGAGTGAAGGGGAGAGATCTCCACGTGCCCATGCAGTTAGGGGAAAGTCTCGCTGTCCTGAGGCCGTCCCACTGGTGCTCCCCAGCTCCAGAGCCTTTCCTCTCCCTCTGCGCCCGCCCACTCTTGGCCCCTTCCCTTGCTGCCCACGCTGCAGCTCAGCACCCAGTGCCAACTGGCTCCAACCTCCCCTGCCATGCGCTGAGTCTGTCCACAGCGGCCTTCTGCTCCCGCTGTCCCTGCACAAGGAGCGGTTCCTGCTGCTGGCAGTAAGGCAGACACAGCCTGTACTTCACCAAAATCTACCCAGGCAGGACCCCGATGGAGGAAAAAGAGAAGGTGTGTGTGGCAAAACCCAGCCACCTTAGCAAGGACTAACCATGCCAACCCCTGGTACTGTGATGGGGGGAATGGGTGGCAGAATGATAACGAGCTGGAGTGTCTTGGGATGCTGAGGCCAAACCTCAGCTCTTGCTCAGGTGAGAGTGCAGAACCGTTGTGTATCACCTTCAGCCTGCAGTGTTGGCTGATCTCACAGAATCACAGAATCGCCTCAATTGGAAATGACACACGAGACCATCGAGTCCAATCGTTAACCTAACGCTGACAGCTCCCCTAAACCATGACTAAACCATGTGCCTAAGCCTGTCATGCTAACCCACTTCAACATCATACAGGTAGAGGAGGGCTAAAAGCCCTCTTCAGGTACCCCTACTCTGCAAATAAGGACTCCAGGACATTCCTTTTACCTTTCCCATTCTTTAATTATACATCCCACTCCCTCAGGGTAGCACCCCTAACCTTTGCACCCCCACTCTGCCCTTCTGTTTTCTTGAATACTTCCTTGTCCCACTGCAGAGCACGCTTTGGTCCCTGCTCTATGTTTTCTTCTGCAAAGAGGGTCTCAGCACTATGTTGAATGTGAGGGAACACTTTGCAGTGGAGCAGGCACCACAGCTGGGTGCCAAGCCTCACACACTTTTACTGGATTGCTGTGCATTTCCATACAATATACTATATGTTCCACAGGTGAGCAGTTTCTGCAGGTGATGGCAGAGGACCAAAGAAATAGTCTGTAAACCGCCTTCAGCCCAGTTGTCAGCTGGTGAGTTACCTGCTGTAAAAAATGTCTTTTAAGGCACTGCCTTCCAGGTGGCTGTGAAGGCTTCCTCCTGTTATATGGAAACCAGATTATTGCTGAACTTCTTTGATCCACTCCTAGGGAGTAATAAAATATACATTTTGCTCAGTTAAAATCTCCATCTGGTCTCTGAGATATATTGGCATGGCAAGCGTCCACCTTCCTTTGCTGTCGCTTGCAGTCCCTATCCAGCCACTTATCAGTTCATCTGTCACAAGAAGCAGAAAGATTTCCCTTGCATAGACAAAAAGTCACCTCCCTGAGGCCTCTAGTGACTGGTCCTGCCTCTATTCTGGCAACTGAAGCAGCACATTTTAAGGCTGTAGCTGCCTAAAAAGGATTTAACAGGCTGTTCCTTCTGCTCAGGCATTCAAAACTGTCTCTCTACAAAGAAACTGTGTAATGAGAAGGGAAAGCATTGGGAAGAAAAAATTAATCACTCTTGCTTTTTTTCTGGAAGAGCTCTTTTATAATGCTTCTCAGCAGACAGGAGTTTACTGGTTAGGAAAATAGGAAAACCGAATGCTGTTCTTTTGAGATAAAATGTGATGCCTTTTCATTTACAGCTGCGCACACAGAGTCGCAATCCACTTTGTGTTTATCAGGTTCAAAAGCAGTTTTATTAAATTCACTGGGGAAAAAGAAGTACCACAGTTTGGGCTTAACTATCCTTCTGATTCCCATGGGTCAAGGCTGAGACCTCAGGTTTTTCCTTTCTCAGAGGGGGGTTCCTACTTCCCTCCCTCTTAGGTTGTGTTTATTGAAGCTGCTGACCTGTTGCAGTTCATCATGATTACACAAGTGACTTGGTCACCTTTCAAAAGCATCACGTTATTTCAAGAGAAAAACATTACTGAGTAATATCATGACAGTAAATATTTGATGGAAAAAATACTGCTTATCAGGTTTAACAGATGCTTGAGGTTATCAGTTCTGCTGTCAAGTGTGTGTTTCTGCATGTGTTTCCTTGACCCTGTTCAGAGGTGCCGTCTCTGTGCCCTTCTCCCTCACAGATTTTTGTCTTGTTGAGCCAGAATCCACTAGTATAGTAATTTTCTTGGGGGCACAAGGCTTCTGAGATTTGTTTACCAGCCATAAGAATAACCTTAACAACTCTCTAGTGATTCTAGGATCTCAAAGATACAAATGATGCCCATTGATACATTAACCTATAAATATCTCATTGTGTGCAGAATCTGGAGATACAATCCTTTTTGCTTTTTCTGGGCTTCCAAAGTCTCATGTCTGTTACAAAAAGGCACTTAGATTATTCAATGTGAGTGGAAAGACTCAGAATTTGAGGTCAAAGTGACAAAGGACAAAGTTGACCTAATTGTAGAGGTGTACTTCAGAAAAGTGGAAAAGTGGAAATAGGAAAAGTGGAAATAAAGGAAGTCAGAGTTTCAGAAGATGCTCCTGGCTGAGTATTTTTGCCAGGTCATGAGCTGTAACAGGAAATATAGAGTGTAATTCAGCTCCAGATTGTGGACATCTAAATTTAGCTATCCAATGTAGGTAACTGCCTGTGAGCCACATACCTAAACTTCCATTTCAAGCAATGGAGATCAAGTCCTTGGAGTTATTGGGGCTTGGAGAGCTACTGATCTCATCCTAAATTAGACACCTTCCAGGCCAGTCAGTCAAAGACCCACTTCTGCTGCTGCTAAGGTACTTCTTAAACTTTTGTGAGTCTATTTGGCTCATACACAGATGCCTAGGGAGCCTGAGGATGTGCCGGGTTCCCTGAAGCCAGAGGAACCGCACACATCCATCTGGTAACTGTGTTGGTGTGGGGGAACTATGTACCTGTTTGCTCACACAGAAACACACCAGATGGTTGGGACAGCTGAGTGTAATGCATCCTCCAGTGCAAGCCTCCTTGAATGTCCCAACAGCTGCTCATATACTTGCTTGTTTCACATGGTAGACACATGAAGGACACGAACGTGGCATCAGCTGCTCCTGGGAAGCCCAAGAGTTTCATCTGTTCAGAGTGTTCCTGCCAGGCTTGCTATATGGACATAGTCTTGCCTGTGGTGCTATGGGCAGGAGCTGTAGGACTCAGGTCTTTTTGATAAGAGTGGTTAGATATGTCTGCAGTAAACACTGTTAATTGAAAAGGTGTGGTGTGACGACCCTGGCATTTTATATGTATAGAGTATATATGGAACATATAGAAAAGGCTAAAACCAAGTTTTATAGCTCCAGCACTAACATCTCTAGCTCACTTACTTACAAGAGAAAGGGCACTTTCCTCATGTATTTCTTTTTTATCTTACCCTCCACTCAACCTAAAAGTTAAAAAAAAAAGCCCAAACAGACCCACAAAGACATTATCAGAACTTATTTTTATCTCTTTCTTTGCAGAGTTCATAACGAGGTTGCAAATCTTTTTGGTACATTGCACAAGGATTACAAGAATTTAACTACTAACGGATTTTCACAGTAGAACATAAGATGAGTACAGAGCATTTCTGGAAATACAGTATGTTCATGCAGTTCAACATAAGATGTGTGAAAACATGAATACATAACAGTGGATATTAAGAATAGATATGATTGGCTAATGTAAGAGGATATTTGCATAGACAATTGACTTGCACTTCAGGAGAAGGTTCTTGGTCCCTCACTGCTCATTGTATATTCCCTTCACAAGGTATTCCTGGTACACATCTACCTTAAAAGCACCATCAGCTTTGTCTGTGCCACTGTTTCTACACAATCGTGTCCTTTCTTGCTGTTGTTAGGCTTCTGTTTGCAACTACAGGCTGTTACTTCCATCTGCTCTGGGCAAAAATCTGCCTCTGAAAGACTCTCACTGTCCTTTGGCAGAGTGCCACAGAAACGTTCCTCCACAAAAACAGGAGCTGTCAGTGCTGGATTTTAGGGACTGGAGGATCACCTTCAGTACATAACAGTGCCCCTTTAAATTAGTTATTGTTAGTTCCCTCTAGGAGGTGAATTTTCTGGGTTTGGACTTCTGAGCCTCTTACATTCCCCAGATGGGCAAAGTGACTGATGTACAGCGCACTGTTCATGCAAACACAGGGCAGCCTGGTGAGTTAGTGTTATCAATCTTCTTCCTTTCCTCACTTTTAAGCAAGACACCTTGAAACAGAAGTGGTTCCTCTCTCATAACCCATGCATATCACTCTGCTCTATTGTCTACCCAACAAAAGATTTCCTCTCTCCTCACACTTTGTAATCATTATTGGCAGCATTATTCTTCTGATTGTCAGTCAGATTTATAACCTGGGCATCACCTTCAGATTGAAACTTGTCTTGAGTTCCTTGCATACAAACTATGCTTAAATCTTGCAGGTGATTTTTGCCTAATGTTCTGAGAAAGTGACCCTTCTATCTACTCACACACCAAAAAGCTTGTCAAATAGAGGCACTGAAGTATTGGAAGAAGTGTGAGAACTGCTTTTTTTTTGTCTGAATCCTTGTCTGTAATTCCTGTCATGCTTAGAAGCGTTACTCACTGATCAAGACCTCATTGCGCATGTAAAGCTTGTAAAAAGGACAGGGTCCCAGAAAGCTTTACAATCCAAGTATATGAGACAACACCCAGCTTGATACAAACAAGCAGACAGGAAAATGCAGAGGATCAAGAAGTCATTATTGGTCAGTGTGGGGATGATAGCACTTCCAGCACACCTGCAGCGTGAGAGTTTCAAGATTTTTGCTGGAAAGCTTTGAAAAGCACAATGCATTCACTGCATAAACGTTTATGACATACTTCTCCCTTATGTGATGGTTGCACGGGAGGAAGCACCAAAGGGATGCATTGAGAAATGCAACAGATGGCCAGTTGGTGGCTGGAATCAGCATCTTTATAGAGAATGAGGGATAACAACACAGTGCAAACACGCTAGGAAAGTTCCGGGAAATGAAGACAAGGCTACATTTGACGAGGGAGAAAAAAGAGTAGAGAATAAATGTGGAGTTCAAAGACACACTGGTGGAGAAGAAATAAAAGAAACAAATGGAGGGCGGAAGCTGTTACATATGGTGGTAAGGGTGCAACCTTTAGCTCAGCAAGTCCCTAAGCTGCTGACTATGGGAAGAAAGAGAGGAGCTCTCTAAATTTCTAGTTTTCTGCCCGTGTTGTGAGCATCTCTGGGACCCCACAGGTGATTTCAAGGAGTGCAAGATAAGGTAAATATGAAGAAGTCTTGCAGGTAGGGTGAGGCATTTGCACTGGCAAATGTTTTGGAAACTTGGCACTGAGAAGTGATGGTCTGTACATTATTTTCCCTAAATACACCTAATGACCAAAAGTAGGGTAGGAGTTCAGATGCCATGTTTTTGTTACTAGACAGATGGAAGAATGAAGGACGTATATAGGAAGTAGGACTCAGCGCCAGAAACTTACTTGTATTACAGTTACAAATTTCTGTAACTACGATGTCTGACTAAGATACTGGGATCCAAATAAATGCAATTCATGCACAGTCCACATTAGATTATTTGCAGGATAGCAGGATATGAAAACATGTCTTAAATTTGTTGGGTTTTCCCTCCAACCACTCAGCACTTTTTGTGCTACAACTTGTTACCTCCAGAACATCTCTGCCTTCAGAGCCACTCACCCCACCCTTAATATAAAACAAAAGTAGATTTGAACCAAAAGTCCCTTACAGTAAAATTCTTTTCAGCTAACTCTTGTCGTTTAAAAGTTAGCCTATTAATCTAAAAGTCAATCTACTGGTTCAGTTCTGGGTGAATAAATCAAGAGAGTGGTTCATTTCATTCCTTAAAAAGAAGTATGTACTTAAATCTGCAAAGATACTGTAAGTCCTTTCAGGTACAGCTTCAATTTTTTCTTGACCTGAATGTCAAAACTGTGGTTCAGGTGCACTTGAAGTTTAAATCCTGTATTAATAGTCACTGATTGCCCACATCGGGGGACCTGTTCAAGTACATCACTGCCCCCTCCTTTCTGATCTATCTAGGTCTTCCTCAGGTGGAAAAGAGCCTCAGAGAAGGAAAAGTTGCACAAACATCTGGCTTTCTCCCTAGTATGCAGTGAAGGTGGAAACAGAATGGGTATCTGGACCCTGATGCTTTTTGATCTATGACATAATACCAAATAATCTTTATTTATATTTGGCACGTAAGAGTGGTGTGATTTTTTTTTTTTTTTGAGCTGTCAGGTATGGTCTGCAAATCTGTATCTACCTTACAAAGCAGGTCAGTAAATCCAGAAAGGGGAAGATGTTAATAGGGCTGTATTCAAAGGCCTTTGGCAGCCACTTCTGTCTCTTTCCTGTATTTTTTTTATACTAATCTCTTGAAATTTTATGATGTTGTTTTCGTCTGTGTTTTACAAATCTATTGCTTGAGAATATTTGTGATTATTGAGCTGTTTATGTGTCCATGGCTACTCTTCTCATGATTCTTCTGATTTTTAAAATGTTCTTTAATACCTTTAAGAAAAAAAAGAAGCATGTGCAATAATACGTAGACATAGCAAACTTCAGAAAAGCTGCTTAGGTTTCTGAGCTCTCAGTTTTAATTCTGTCTGTCCCTTTAATGTCAGCTGAACACTTAATACTGATGAGAAGACAGCTGGTTGCTCAGACAAGGGTGTACAACATCTGCTGGCTGCTGTATAAGCATGAGACTTGGAACAGCTTCCACTCACTCTGCACCTGACTTTTTTGAAAATGGTCCAGTTTTTATGTTTGTCAACTGATTTGGTGCCTTTGTTCATCACAGAGCATCTCTCATCCCTCCTTTATCCATCCTTGAATGTGTGCCACACCATATGCAAATAAAAGATTGAATTGGAAAGATAGCACTTGGTTTTAGCTTTTGCACAGTTCTTCCAATATTTCCTTTGGTTAAAACATAAATAAATGATTTTTGGAGTGCCTGCAAGTCTATGTAACTCTTTGTCTTCCTTGCCACAGGTGGTAGAAGTGAGAAAATATAACACCCAAATGCTCACAGGCTTGGAGCTATGAGCAAGGGGCTGCTAAAGAATCTGCTTAGGGGTGAAGAGTCTCTGGTCCTGCAGCAGCTGAACTGTGAGGTCTCTTTAGTTTAAAGAGGAAACAGGTAAAACTTGTGACTAGTACGTGTGCCCCAGAGATTAATTAAAACAGCAGTATTGGAATCCACTTGCAATAAAGAAATTTAAAGAGCTTCTGGGTCCCTGATTGTAGCTGGGTAAACATCCAGTGAGGAGAAACTTTTCTGGGGCTGTAACCCTCACTCCAAATGCTTCCCATGCTGCTGGGAGCTTTCAGCAGCATACCACAAGATGGTTTGCAAACACTGAATATGTACATGTACAGATGGTGGCTTTCTAACTCTGAAAATGCTTTCTTTCCAAGAATACATGCATGTCATTCCGTGCCGGAGTGAATATGCTCACAAAGTTTGTTAAGAAAAATCCTTTACGTTAAGGGGACAAAGCAGGAGATGTGATCTTCATTTAGCATCAACACAAAGGTAAGAGGAGATGCATTTCATTACCTCTTTCCACTTCACTTTAGGTGGTTTCTCAGGACAGGACCTGCACAGACCTACACACCTGTGTAACTTCAAGTATGCAAACGGATTTCCAGGGTGGAATGGGAAGGTGTTGATGTGATCCAAGTTAAGCACAGGGTAAGAAATTGCAGACCAAAATTGGGAATGTAAGTTCTCCAGGGACAGGAGATGCTTTCCCAGGCAGCTGGACATGTATGTTATCAACAGCATGCCCTCATCCAAAATTCCTGTAATTGTGTTTGCTGGCACATCACTTGAATCTCTTGGTCATGCTTTCTAGCTACAGATGGGGCTTCATGAATGCATCTACACATGTTCTGGATTGAAGTTAATTCCTTGGAGTGAGGGTGATAGGAGCTTGCTGGGACAGGTACTCGGTGCTATCCAGTGTCCAGTACAGCCAGGGCTTTGGGTCTTACCCAGAACCTGTAGGTACTATTGCTATAGAAATAACAATTTTTGCCTATTTTGTCAAGATATGAGAGGACTTGCTGCTTTTTAAGAAAAAAGGGAAACTATTATTTAGGTTTTCAAAGATTTCTGCAAGGTATACTTTTGCTCTTCTTCGTTGGGATTCTGCTTTTCTACCCCTTACTGAACCATGTTGACTGAATCACTTCTTACTCTTTCCAAGAAGAATTTGTGAATTGTGCCAAGAAGTGTTGGTCTTTTTAGGTCTCTGACTCACCTGCACTGGACCAAATAGCTGTGGTGATTTAGGCTATAAGCATTTCAACAGCTGCCTGCTCCTTCCCTTTGCCAGGGAGAACAGAATTTCTTCTTTTGGTCGGGCTACTGCAGTCCACAGGTCAGGGTAGCAAACCCACTTCAGCCGCTTTTTAGCTACAATAAACTCTGAACTGGAACACATGAAGTATGTGCTTGATCACACTGGTACTCTTCTGGGCATGTGTGGATGGACTAGAATTTTTTTTTGTGACTGTAGTATCTTTGTCAGGACCTTCCACACAAATGCCTTGTGAGGAAATACAGACACACCGACCTCCATTTTTGATTGTAGACAGAAACAGATTTGAGCTTACACTGCTGATGGTGACGAGGCTAGAGTGTATTTGCTTGTGTACATGTCCAAAACCTCTTGGCAGGTGCATTCCCTATGAAGGTTGAAAGGCATGGGTAGAACTCATTTGCTTTAATTTAGATGTTTGAAAGTAAAGTATTCAGCCTTAGATTGTCATTGTAGGCTCCTTTTATAATCAATGACCAGGGAAATGTACCATCAAAGTTGTTATGTGTCATCATAAAATGAACGCCTGTGAAAAGATAGGCAAGTAAGAGAGACAATTCCTCTGTTTCCTTCCATTATACTTAAAGAGAACATAGGGGACTAGCTCTGACTGCTGTGAATGACTGTGGATTGGTGGCAGTATTTCAGTGTTTACTGAACTTGGACATCCCTCTTCACAGGTAACAAAAGTAGAACACATCTATGAAGGCATAAGAATAAGTGACAGAAGGACTTGAGATGATAGACATTTACAGTGACCATCAGGAGTGGATGGCTCTCCTCCAGGAGTGATAAAGAATGGAACAGCTGACTTGCTAATAAATATCTACAAGTGATCATCTCACATTTATTATGCCGTGCTGAGATGAAACCCTAACCCTGACTCTTAACTCTAGCCCTAGGAATACCAGTTAAGTTATAGATATTTTATTTTTGCATTATCCTGAAGAACAGAAATGTTGCCAACACTGAACCCATGCTAAAGAAATTCCAAAGAAATACCAACTAGTGCTTGTAGTCTCATTAGTAAGAATAATAATTAGCAAACACATTGAGAATGACAAAATATTTAGATGCTTATGATTTAAGAGCAAAGTACCAGCTTTCATGTGGATAAACTCTGACTAATTCCGTGTCTTTTTTTTTTTTTTTTTTTTTTTTTTGTAGTAAATTAATAAAGGAAGGGAGAAAGAAAACCAGGCAAATAATTTACTGGCTGAACTTTTACACGACAGGCTGTAAAAGAAACTGGGAAACTACAGGGTTGTAGGAACTGTTCTATCATTAATCAAAACCTGCAAGAGAAAGGAAGCAAAGGATAATAATATCAGCCTGAAATGAGGTTGAATCTGAATTGTTCGAGTGACCAGTACATGTAAAAATTTCTTTTGTATTAGGGGGATTGGACTAGATGATCTTTTGAGGTCCCTTCCGATCCCTAACATTCTGTGATTCTGTGATCAGCC
The DNA here is from genome assembly GCF_000700745.2 of Antrostomus carolinensis. Classification (NCBI taxonomy): domain Eukaryota; kingdom Metazoa; phylum Chordata; class Aves; order Caprimulgiformes; family Caprimulgidae; genus Antrostomus; species Antrostomus carolinensis. Next base: position 21,449 of record NW_010319568.1, on the reverse strand, counting down.
AGAGTTAAAAAGAGAATTAGCCATTTATCATAAAATGTGTGTATAATTAATTAGCAAAGTGTTAGAGATCTGAAAAATTATTTCAAGCTGGAAATTAGCACTTACTTTCCTCAAACTTCATTTCACTCAGCTATGCTGCAAAACCTTCCTACAATATTATTTTGCTCAAGTATCTCATAGAGTGAAGAGGGATTCAGTTTCTTCATACAGATCCCTGGAATACATCCATTTACTAAGTTTCAGGTTCTGCATTTTCTGGTGTCCATGGAGTAGAATGGGAGGGCAGCTGGTCACAGTTGCTCGTGCTTTATACCTCTTGACATATAAGAGCCTGGAAAAAAGCCGTGAGCGTGCCATTGTGAGTATGTTGGCTTGAACATTTGGCCAGTGGCATACAAAATAGAAACCCTAGTGCCTGACCCCAGCAAGCAAAACTTACTCAAAGTATGGCAATACTGCCATAGAGGGAGAAGAAAGTAACCCAGAAGGTACCACTGGGTAAGAATGTGATAAAAATCTTACTCCAGACTTAAAACTTTCTTTGGATTTTTGCACAGGTTCTCCACCCAGTGATTTTGTAGGGGCTGATGGTAACAGGAGCTCAGCAGAACCACACAGGCGATCTTATTCACTGAACAGTTGCACTGACCAGGTGGCCCTCCGAGGTTGGCTGGGGACACAGATGCTTCTTTTTACACTTTCTAGGAAGTGTCCGGATGCAGTTGAGCCAGGAAAAAAATGTGTTCGTCATTCCTTGGAAATCTGACATAGTATGGAAGAAATGCTTGGGGTTTTCCAGAACACACTCCTAAAACGGTTTGGCAAAGAAACATGTTTGATCAGGGAAACACAGACAACAGTGTCACATTTTTGGAGCTTCCGAGAAAGGGGGAGAACTCCTGTAGTGCTGTAGTGTGGAAACAACCCAAGGTTGCTTTTTGCTGCCTTCTAAGCCTTGTGACACCATGAAGGTGTTACACAATGGAACCACAGGGTCTGTCACCAGTAATCCTTCCACACCCTGTGGAGGCAGTTTCTGCCCTCTGCTTCCAAACTGGCTACTGGTATTGAGTGGAGAAGGTCTCAGTGGGACCAGCTTGTGGTAGAAATATTTCCTTGCTTACAAGGACGAGGACAACTGATCTAACTTGGTTTGACACTTTCTAAACCTCTTTGAGGTTTGAGTCTCATTTCATTTGAGTCCTGATAAAGACAAGGACTTCATCTTATCTGTTCTTTTTGCACGCTTGTGTTCTTCAGTTCTTGGAAACACGGTGGCTTTCTGGAGGAGAATTGTTTTTGTAGCTGAGAGAGAGGTGGCTAACCAAGTAATCTGCTCCACAACCACATTCAGCATCACTAACACACCCGTTAAAGCCCGTGAAATGCATGCAAAGTAAAATCTGTAGAATATGATTGTCATGTGCTTGTTTCTGGTGTCTCTTACACTGTCAAATAAATTGTTGAAGATTAGGGCCTCATTATCCTCTTCATAGGAGACATGAACTGAGGGATGGAATAGTGAAGGAATATGAATAATAACAAAGAAGTCACTCCTACGGTTTTGGCCAGGACAGCAGATTTCCAACGATTTAATGAAGACTTTGCAACAACCCTTCTTTTTAAATGCCTTCAGTTCAAAATGCCAACTGAATGAATCAAAATTAGGAGTGTTCAGCAGAGCAAGAAAGACTGCAAAGGACTGCACCCAGGAAAATTAATGGAGATGTTCTGGAACCCCAGCTCTGGCACATGAATGAGTCTGTAATCTCAAAATAAGTTTGTTATATATGTAGCTTTGAGGGATTTAACAAGCTGTTTGAAAGACTGGAGACAATAGCAGAAATGAAAAACAAATTAAGTATGTTTGTTACAGTATCATTACTTCATTTTGCCTTCAGAAACTGGCACATATGATTTACCTGAACAGATATGGAACAGTTTCTTTTGATCAGTATGAATTGCAATGCGTTTTGTCCTGCTGCTGCTCTGTTACTCTTTCCATGGCTCAGATTGCACAGGGTTTGATTAAAGTACCTGCTTTACGTGGGGTCATTTTTCTTTTGTAGCCCAAACCATAATTATATGAAAAGACAGTATCTACCCTGGATCAGAACTGCCTTGTTAGAGAAAACACACACACATGCACTTTTTTCCCACTGAATTTTTGCTCTATGGTTTTAAAGAAAAATAACTTTGAAGCTCATAATTTCTGGTCTCTAATGAACACAGTATTGGTCTAGGAAGAGAACAAACCTGGAAATGAATAATCACCCAGAGTCTCTTACAGAATACTGTTCTGACAGCTGCAGGCTTGGCCTGATGGAATGCACTTCAATACAGTCACAGTAACTAGGAATTGAAGGCACCAACTATCGCATTGGCCTTACCAAGACCATTTAATTTAGGGACCTAGTTTTAAGTATCCAAGTATAACCAGTTACTCCTAATGTTCTGTATTTTTGTGATTGGAGTGTGTGCATTTAATTAGTAAACAAAATCTAAACCAATGGAATATTATTGTGTTAATATATGTACCACTGCTAAAAGACACTGCCTCCAGGCTGAAAAAGTTCAATTATCCCTTTTCAATATGGACAAAAGTAGATTTTTTTTTTTCACTTTTCAAAAAAAACCTCATGAAAAACTGAATTTCACCTAGACTTCAGTATTGCTTTTATTCTCTTACAGATATAACCCTACAGGCTTCAAAATGCCCCGTATAAAAGTTACTTAATTTTCAGAAGACTTGACTAATAATTTCCATTGGTATACAAGAGCTGTTGCATTGAAACTATTTGAGTTGCATTAACATTTGCAACACTGGAAATGGTGTCAGACACTGGCTCTTTGAAAGTAAGGCAACTTTTCAGCTAGTCACTTTGCTGCTTTATTTGTAATGGCTTACAACACTATACTGTGCCTGACTAAGAATCTTCTTTCTCTGTCATTGTCTGATTTTGGCTGTCATCTGTATTTCAAGGCAGAAGAAGTAAAAGCAGCTCTTCTTTTTAACTTTTATCCTACTGACATATGGTCATTGCTGGTTGATAAATCGAAAACAAGGTGGCTCACCTCTTGGAAAAGTGTTTCTAACTAGCTGCAGATACCAGAGTAACACTGGCTGTGTAAGTGCTACTCCTGTGCTCAGAGCTGGCAGAAGCTGCTCCACAGAGCTCTGTAGCAGCCATGGAGAGCTTTTTACTCACCATGAACAACCACTGACATATATTTGAGAATCCACATATTATCATTAAACTTAATTAAAAATGGAGGAGAAATCCCTAAACCACATAAAACTCTCAGCACCACAGTTTGCATCAAAGGAAATAATCATTTTGGTTTTGCCCCTCAGTTGCTCTTTCTTTACTGTGACCTTTGCTATGCAAAGTGTGTACCAGATTTGGGTTAAGACACTAGCATCTTTAGACCACAGCTAACTCAGAGTTGTTTGTATATTTTCTTACCAATGGCTGTATTTTTTTCACGCTACCAGACTACTCAGTTCAGTCAGAAGGTAATTTCTGAGGTAGGTGAGGAAACAATGTATAGACCTTTTTTTACTATAGATACAGTGACATTGCACTGTGGTCTGGAAAGCAGGTGTCCTGGTTTTGCTAGGATAGAGTTAATTTTCTTCTTAGTAGCTAGAAAGCACTGTGCTTTGGTTTCAGTATGGGATTTGTTATGAAAAGAATGTTGATAGTGTACAAGGTCATCATGTTTTTTGCTAGTCTGCAAGGACTGGAGGCGGGGAAGTGTAGTAATTAGCCAAACCCAGAACTGGCATTTGGATATGCCAATATGATATTCCATATCATATTACATTACATCATGTTCAATATATTAACCAGGGTTGACCAGAAAGGGAGGGATTTTCTTGGGAATTGCTTGGGCTCACGCTTCTGGGATTGTGATTTTGGGTTTGGGGTTCCTCTTCGCTCCTCCGGGGTCGCTATCAGTGGGTGGTGAGCAATTGTACTGTGCGTCACTCATTTATATACATATATTATTATTATCATTACTATTTTAATTTTATTTTACTCCAATTATTAAATTGTTCTTATCTCAACCTACAGATCTCCTTACCTTTACCCCCCCAGTTCTCTCCCTTCTTCCCTGGGTGGGAGGGGGGAAGGAGGAGGGGTGTGAGCGGCTGGGGGGGCGTTATTATTATCATTACTATTTTAAGTTTATTTTACTTCAATTATTAAATTGTTCTTCTTATCTCAACCTGCGATTCTCCTTACCTTTACCCCTCCAACTCTCTCCCCTGTTCCCTGGGTGGAAGGGAAGGGGAGGGCATATGAGCAGCTGTGTGGTGTTCGGCTGCCAGCCAAGTTAAACTACCACAGTGGGGAATACAGAGATGACACAGGCTGCCTACAGTAATGAGGGGTGAATTCTTCTTCCCAAGTCCACAGAAACACTCTCTGGTAACTCCTGCAAGGTGAAGGTCCCTGTGTTCCTGCGGCCAAGGCAGTACCTGTCCACCAGGACACAGCTCTGCAGCTTGCAGGACACATGCTGCTCCACCTGGATTTTCTGTTCTGTTCTGACCACTTTGCACAGCTCAGGCACCAGCAAAGGGCTGCACTGCATCTGGAGAAGGCCAGTAGAGAATTCTCTCCACTCAAAGGGGCTTTTCATTGTTGTTAAGCAAGCAGAGTCAGCAGGGCTGTGTCCTGCACCAGCCATACTGCTCTTCAGTGTTGTGATAGTTCCACTAGGCTAGCCCTCGGCTAGCAGCCAACACAGCCGTTCACCCACTCCAGGTGCCAGGGGAAGAGGGCAGACTGGAGAAGAAGGACTGACAGAGGCCCATGTCTATTTTTCAGACAGCCCCAGGATGGGGCATGCTGGCAGCCTGCACATAGAGCCCCTGCACCAAGACCATCACCTGCTGTTGAAGAGGAACAGGGGAGATTTTCGTGTGTATTTAAGCACAGGAGGAAAAAATCTCCTCAGCAGCAGCCACAGCACAGCCAGGTGGTAACACACAACCTGAAAATTATCCATCAGGCAACAATGGGATGCCTGACAAGGATTTTGTTGAAAACAGTTCAGCACAGCATAGTACATGCCTGCACGGGAGAGAGCAGAGGGACGTGCTATGCTCGCATATCTATGAGAGTGGAAGCAATGAATATAAACTGCACTTTAAAAGAAGTTATTTGTTTTCATGTCTTTAAGGGATGCTGTCAGTCCCTATGCTCATCAGAAACAGATAGCAAACAAGTTTTCTAGGAAAGTGAGCATGATCTTAACAGCATCTGACTGCACATGTGAACATTTGCTGAATACAATGACATTTCTATTGCTTTTTTATATAAAATATCCTTGGGAAGAGTAGTCCATGACAGAGAATTTACTGTAAAAGCAGAGCAGAAAAAAAGTGACTGAAGAAGGAAAGCCTTCTCATTTCAGCACATGCACCTTGAAGCCCAAGAGATCTTGCACTCAGTACTGTTCCCGCAGCATCCATTTCCAACCAGTGTGGAGAGAGGTCTCATGCTGGATGGTGAATCCCCAGGCAGCAGCAGCCTCTGGGCTGTCATGACAGCCACAGGGCTACGGCCATGGGCTCTGGATGCTGACACACACTGCATGGAGGTTGGGTTTGTGACTAATCCTTTACCATCAGCTGACTGTGTCCCCTGCCAATGCCTCTTCCAGTTCAGAGATCACAGGAAGTAATTTCCACTGGGCTGTTCATTTGTATTGCTGACTTAATGGTACTTTTCTGACTAATGGTTCCAGATTATTTCGGGAAATAATAATGTATCAAAGGACCACTTTATTAATAGTCTAAAAAATAGTATACCCTCTTTTGTCTCTTTCAGTTCAGCAGTGGCCCCTAAAACATTTCTTTCCTAGGTTCAGGGTTATTCTTGATTTCTGCAGTGGTAGACTATGGCTTGTGACAGGGAACATGAACAGCAATATCCTGAGCATGTCAGCATCTCAGCACAGTGTGACTGCAATACAAATGATTTTTGGACTCATACTGTGACTGTTCAGGGGAAGAGACTCTCCAGCTCCACCACAGTACCTTCACAGCTCTTATCAGCAGAGTTTTTCCCGAAGGTGAACAACCTGGGTAATCTCTGCTGTTTGAATCATTAGTCTTTGTCAAGTATTTCTTGCTGTGATAAGCTTTCAGTTTAATTTATGGATAGGATCATTCATATTCAGAGCACTGATAGCAGAGCTGTATCCAAACAGGATAAATGCTGGTCCTTACTTGCCACAGCATTACCGCAGTTTCATGATGCTGTTGTTCCCTGAATTAGGAGGGGGATTAAGAGTGCTGTAGTACTCCACTGGGACAGTGGGGATGTGTTCAAGGAAAGACATGCAGCCTCTGCTCCCCTGGTCTGCATCTCAGCGTCTCTGAGACCAGCACTGAGCTGCACCAGGGCCACCACCAGCCAGGCCCACCGCTCCCGTGCTGTGAGACCCTCTGAGCAGCTGCAGCAGTGGGAGCCCGGGACAGAGACTCTCAGGGCAGCTCTAGGTCTCCCTCTCCAGGAGCAAGGCTGTTGAAAAGGCAACTGCTGAGGCTGCTCATCAGTTCCTTCATTTTCCTGCTTCTTCAGAAAGTAAGATTGTTAATCCATCACTGAAGAAAAGCTTTCTTATTGCAGCCACGTGACTGTTACGTATTTGGGCTTTCAGGTTAAGCAGTTAGAGAGCAAAGAGTAGTGAGGAAATACTTTGAGAGCTGATGTCCTGGGCCCTGGGAGCCAAAGGGCTTCCCCTGACTTGTTGGAGCTAAGTTATTTATTAGCTGCTGAGGAACAGCAGTAAGCGTGTGTCAGTATTTACCAGAATTTGCCCCCAATACCCTTCCCCATGAGATGGGTCTGGCACTTGGGCGAAGCCATGCAGAGGGAGCTCCCCTCTGAAGACCCAGCAGGTCCACGAGGGGCTGACACCCACCATGCAGTGATGGTAGCTCTGCGGAAGGTACTGCTACCTTTAGCATTGCAACAGACTGCTGAAGTGTAATAGAGTTGCAACTTAAAAGACTAGAAAGGGGCTTTTCATTAGTTTTGATTTCCACTGCCACTTAATTTCCATGGGACGTGTATGCTTTGACCTCTGCATGTCCACCTTTCTCCTTGGGTCACGGCACACTCATTTCCCTTAGCTGCATAGCTTTAGCTAGCATCACCTGGGCTTCAGAAGAAAGATCTAACCTGGATATTTGCAGCCAGGGTCCTCTGTCTCATGACTCCTCACCCCCTTACCCGTTAGTGCCACAGACCAAGCACACCGGCTTGCAGACACAGCGACAAGCTCTCTGGCTTTCCAGGGGCTCTGCCAGGATAGTGAGATGAACGGGCTCATGGCGAGGGCTCTCAGTGAGATTACAGGTGTGGCCCGAATTGCCCAGAGGCCGGTTAATATGTGAGACACAGCATCGTGATTCTGTGAGGAGGAACATCAGAGCCGCGCAGGCAGCCTGGCTGTCTCCCGTCCTGCCGCTGCGAAGTGTTGGGATTTAGAAGGTTGGAAGGAGCAGAACCCCAAAATACCGAACGGGCCACCACGGCTGAGACCCCGCCGGAGAAGGGTGGGGCTGGCTGTGCACTAACGGATCCCGGTAGGAGACCCTCCCGGCCCCGGGGGCCCCGTGCTGCCACCTGCCGGCGCCGGTGCCCTGCGAAGCCCCGGAGCGAAACCCCGCCACCCCCCAGATCTTCCTTCTCCCCCCGCTTTGTGCACTACACAAATCATCTGATTTTATCTTCTGTTTTTCAAACGTGTCTGAGGCCGTGCAGATCCCGAGTGTTCAGGAGACATCCAGCACGTTTTATCCCGCTTTGTAAGGTGAATATTAATATCACCACATTCTGCATGTTTAACAGAGGAGATTTTGGAAAAAGTACATCTTAGAGAAATTATAACTATTTTTTCTTTGCAAAAGCGTGTTTCAGAAGTAATTAATCCAGTTTTTTGCTATGCCAATACTGTTGGGGCACATATACTCTAAACATCTACAGTCTTGATTTTCCTACTTGTCCAGACAAAAGCATTTGCCTGAGATTGTACTTGCTCCCTCCTGTCTGAACTTCAAGTTTTCTCTTACATAGGGGGAAAAAAAAAAAAAAGACAGGGAAAGGACAGGTATGGTGCTTCAAGCATAAAATCAGGACAAGAGTTTTTAAACATCCAGACTCGGCAACAGAGAGTTGCTCTCATGCCCCATAAAACAGCCAGCCATATCCTGAATGTCTTGTTGCGACTGGCGTAGTTTGTGTTTCAAGACATGAAAACACAAATCCAAAAAAACCCCATGTACTGTAGTATGAGACTGCACACCCACTTACGTTGTAGATTCTTCCAGGATGGCTTCCAAAACTATGTCTGTCTTCCCAACCATCTTCTCAGGATAATCACTACAAATCCCATAGAACTGCAGAAACTGGAATTTCTTCTGAACCATTTCATCCTTGGCAGGATGTAATTTCACATCATGACAGGAGAAGCAAGAATCACAATCACAAGACTCCCATGATTTTGGACAAAATTCTGTGAATTGTAAAGCACCTACAAGGGATGGCATGTATGAGCAGAGAGCTCCTGCTTTCATCTTCTGATGAAAAATGTTCTTAATCAGAGAAGAGGAAGTTGATGCAACAGGTTAAAATCCTCATTTTCTTAGTGAAAATAGAAACGCCTCTATGAGTGTGCCTGCACTGCAGCCACATTCACAACTACAGCTCCAAGTGGTTCAGACTATCGTAATTCCCACCCACAGGCTTCTGCTGTGTTAGCAATAGTAAGGGGCAAAGATACATTGACTCAGCTCTCCTCTCTCTGACATAATTTGGGTCAAATGGAAAGGATTTTTTTCTTCATCTTACTTACTGGAAAAGATGTCAAGGAGATGACCTTGAGCATTCAGCTATGAAATATGGTATCATGTGCAAATTTTTAATCCATCCCAAATTAATATCTTATTGTGCATTTTGAAACAAAGACCTCTGGAAGTTACATAAGGAAACATGGAATCTAAAAGGAAAACAATGCACAACAGGTATTAACTTTGTTCACCAGACTTGGCCCACAACTACTATTCAGTATTTTTCATAACCTCATATAGTCAGTCTTGTTAAAGCCTTTTGAAAATCTGGGCAAACTGTGATAGCTTCCCCCCCCCTGCTTAGGAGCACAATTAAAGAACTGTAATCGAAAAGGGAGATTTTCCTAGGTGAGACTGCTGGATTAGGCATCAGCCTGTGACAGCCAAAGCATTTCTGTGGATCAAAAGTATAGCAAATGAGTGGAAAACATGCTAGGAATTAATACTACATTTCTTCATGACAAAAAGCTAATAGAGGGTTGTCTCAAGTTTCTGTGTTAGATATGACATGGCTTGATATGTAAAATAAAAGAAGAAAGATGAAAGGTCAGTTAAAGAAGAGAGATAAGTGAGGTAACTCTTACAAATGGTACAACATGTAGGATTAATTTCTCTAACACTGGCCATCTTACCATGCCTTGTCTAAGCACATTGTTTCACCCCACTTGTTTTGCGAGGTGGAGTCAATTGCTGTGGTGAGGTTCCCGTTCCTCTCCACTGACCTCAGAGGGAACCTTGACATCCACCCTTTCTACTTGCTCACTTTTTCTTCTGGCAAGTTATCCCTCCTGCTTCAAGTTCTTTCATTTACCCACATCCAGAAAAGACAAAGCAGAAATTCAGGGAATCTTAACTGGATTTAACTGAAGGGTTAACACAATAGTAGATGAACCTCATTGTTAATAAATGAGCAATAGTTCACCCTGGGGACAACTACATCAGCTGACAGGGTCTCCTACAGATGGCCTTCAAAAACACCTCTCTTCCTTGACTGTATAGCCTATGCCAAATCCATTCAGTCTGGGAACTATGAGGAAAAAATGTGGCTCACAGGCTGCAAGAAAGTAACAGGCTGCTTTCAGGACAAGGTACACCATGTATCCATGGCTCAGTTCACATGCAATCAGAGAAGATGGAGGTGATGGGCTTAGCCAGACTGAATCATGAAGCTACTGGCAGGATACCTACTTCACACCTATGGTACAGGTGCAAAGGTCCTTTGTTCTGTGGAAACAACAGTTTCCACTCCCACCAGTTTCATGATGAGGTGCTTCCGATGGTGGGCTGAGATCCTAAGAGCCCATCCACATCCAGTTTTTTTGGTTTTGTTCTCTGCAGAGAAGTGGACTGTAAAGAAAGCTAGAATACCATTCTGCTAATTCAGATAAACGATGTCAAAACTGGAGGCTGGACTGTTAGCCTGAGTACACCCTGGTGAACAGCTACTTTTACTGCCACATTTGTTATCATATTATATTAACACAATTAATATGCACAAACAGTAGATGCTAATCCAGTCCTCTCTTAGAAGAGGTGTCCCTGCTGATGACAGGGGGGTTGGAACTAGATGATCTTTAAGGTCCCTTCCAACCCAAACCATTCTATGATTCTATGATTTTTTTTTTTTTTTTCTGCAGTCAGTAACCCAGTTTGTCAAGGTTACTATGATTCTATGATTTTTTTTTTATTTTTTTTTTTCTGCAGTCGGTAACCCAGTTTGTCAAGGTTACGAATAACCTAATTTCTTAGCAATAGCTGATCTCAGAATGTGATCCATTCTGAAACCAGACTCCATTTACTGGTTAATAGTTAACAGTTTATTTCAAGTACCTGATAAATTCTGGGTCAGATCTGAAAACATTTGAGGGCTCAGAGTTAATGTTTATTTTAGCAAAGTGAAAATATGAACCACTTATTTCTGTAGCCTCTTGTGATTCGATTTTATTTCCAGCATGAAACAAATGGGGCACAAGCAGCCACCTGCCTTGCCAGGGAGACCTAATAAAAGAGCTGAACAGAAAAATCTCTCAGAAACAGAAGATGGGAGGAAGCCATGAAGACCAGAACAATAAGTTACCACTGCTATCAGATAGTTTAAGATAGTTTAAGGCCAAACACCTACCCGCATCTAAATTTTTGCAAAACCTTTTCAATTCTATAATCTCTAACTACTATCTCTACATTTCTTTGCTTAAATCCAGTATAGATTATACTACGTCCTAAAATCTAAGCTGTTTAATGTCTTCTTTCCTTTCAACTAGCTAGATCATGTCAATGTAAGTTTTAAGATTCTTCCAGTTGATAATGGAGAAACAAAGGAGCACTTACAGCTTGTTATTCAAAAACTTCAAAAATAAAGCCTTGGAGAGCTGTTAGCCTTCATATGGGTCTAATTTACACTAGTGGATGAGTTAGCCCAGAATCTGGGGGACCTTTGCAGCCCCTTTCTACAGTCACCTCCTACTCTGACCACACCTCAAAATCTCAGTGTCCCACAAAAGGGACAAATGAACTGTTATTATCATCTCCTGAAGTGCCACAGCTTTTAGGTTGATGCTTTAAGACAAGCTGATCCAAATTTCAGTTTATGTTTATATGTAACTGCAGCAGTTCGGGGGTTGCTTCATAAAACCATTCCCTGCAGAGCGGTGAGGAGGATTCAGGTGGGAAACAGCAAGCATACAGGAGCTCTTTCCTTGTAAATACTGCAAGGGTCTTAGAATTAGCAGCTTTGGGACTTTCTAATTTCCTCTAGTCTAACCTTTTATTTAACTTTTGGCTTCCACAGGGCAAGTTGTTCTGCAATGTACTCATGCACTGGGAAAAAAGTTACTTCCTTCAGTTTTAAACCTTCTAACACAAGATTGTAGTGTTTACTCTCACTATTGCTAGCTTCCCACTAGTTTTTCATCCTTTGTATTGGCAACTTGAGGACAGAGGCAACGAGGTAAAGGTTTTATGTGGAGAACAAAATCCACTCCACTTCCTGGATTGCCTAAATTCTTCCATTTTAAAATGGCCTTGAGTTTCAAGTTGTTACAGTTCTCGTGCCTTCATACAAAGGTTTGCTACAAATCTTTTCCGTTTTGTGATCATAAGATGTACTTAAAATGAATGTAAGCACATTGTGAGCTTGCATGCCTTATCCATTAAAACACTGGCTTTGACCTGAAGCTCACCAAAATGGATGGATTTTTTCCTACCCGCTCTGAAGGACACAGCCAACAAGTGCTCACTGTGTTTTCTCCATTTGTATTCTATTGGGTTTTATTGCCTTTTGTTACTATCCATTGTCCATATGTCCAGAAGTTAGCTAATGTATCACCCTAGTCAAAACCTTGTTCTTCACTGAAGAATTTTAGCATAGGCTTTATTTAGGTATGCTTCTAACTGCTAATAGTATTCCAAAGAGTTAAGAAAATACTTCAGCACTCAGCTGACCAGCAACAGGCTTTGTGATTGGGTCCCTACTTGCCATTTCACTGAGAATGGAAATAATTTTCTAGAGTCATTGAAGTCTTCCAGCCAGAGTGGATATGTCTATTTATTTTTCTTTTACCCTCTTCTATTCTCATTTTCCATGTAGCTATTCTATAATGAAGCTTTTGGTTTATACTTTTAATCTTCTCTTTTGGACAAACCCTCCTTTTGTTTCACCTTTTAATTTCAATTATTCTTTCCATTCAGTTTCATTTGTCTATAGTAAATAACTTTTCTCCTTTCTTCTTCTTCTGATTTGAGAATAGCAATCTTGCTATTTTTTTTATGGTAATCTTTTATGAGCTTTAGAAAATTACAAGCTTCTTTATTTGAATTCAATAGGAACAAGCTCACTCCAATAATAATATCTTATGTTAACATCTCCAATATGTTCTAAAAGTGCTCTTTACTCTGTTATTTTTACTCCTTAAACAGACCAGTTTTGACACAAGCAGGTGTTTGAAACCAATTAGATTATATCATATTAAATCTGGAATGAGTTTCACCCAGCAGTTCTGTTTAAATTAGGGTTTTAGATTAAATATCAGCAAGTATTAATAATTTCTGCAACTTCCTCTACCTCACAGAAGGTATTTTCTCGGTGTGTTAAAAGGATATATATAATTCACATTCTATGAAAAACAAAATCTCATAATAAACTTTTTCCTTGAGCATTTTCTGTCTTCCATCCTTTATGGTTCTAAGTTTTCTCTGACCTAAGAGTTTCTTGCCCCAGGTGTGAAGAAAGGTTGAGATACCTTATTCTCAAAGCTGCTGGAACTGATCAGTGATGTGTCAGGCCAAATACTGAACCAATTTGCTCCCATAAGCAGTTTAAGCAATGTTTCAGTGAAGTTGGCATACATGTAAATCAGCACAGAACATAGCGCTAAGTTTCTGTCATGTTCTGAAGATGAAAACATCATGACAATAGTAATTATTGCCGATAACTAAATAGCCAAAGAAAGGCAATCTGCGATTATGCTTACCTCCCACTTGGCATTTCAAATAGAAAAAGGCCAGCAAGCAAATTTTCAAATAATATTTTCAGAGCAGAAGCCAGACCAGGAGGTACTCAAGCAATTACTTCAGCAACTTGCTTTTATAAAGGGAATCACTAGCAACAGGTTTTATTTCTACGTGACTTCCCAGGCTCCCAAGACACACAGTAGCACCTACAGTCTGGCAAGATGTCACAACAGTAGCATGCAATTCATAGCAACTCAAAAACAAAGTGCCAAAAAATATACTGCTTCAGCAAACGTCATTTGCATCAAATTAAAAATATTCTACATAGAGGATAATTGTATCATAGCAGGAGAAAAAAGTTTCAGTTTCAGCTGCAAAGAGTGGACACGGTTTGTCAGAGGCGATTTTAAAGCTCTTGAATTTGGAGCAGAATTATGTCTATATAATTAGATGGGAGAATAATTTTTTGAGGTAACTGAAGGTCAAATCCCATCATGCTTATTTATACCTCAGCTATGAATAGTTCCACTGGTCTCAATAAGACTTATGGAGGAGTACCCAAGGTAAGCAATGATGAAAAACTTGGTCATTAAAATAGAAAGAGCAAAAGTGAAACAGAACAGTTCAATGAGAACAATCAACATCAAATTTCTAAATAGTGAAACTGAAAATGCACTCAAAATAATGATACAGAAATTAATTCTCAGAAACACTGTGATGTAAAGGGATGCACTGGGGAGTGGTGCACTTTATTTTAATCATAAATATAAGGCTAAAGACACTGAGAAATAGGAAATTATGAATGCAGCATCTTTATGTAAACTCTCTACAGGGTATTACAATATGGCAATGTTTCAAACGTAATGATGTTGCCCTTACACTGTGTTTGAAATGATTTTAATAAACCTTAGGGTTGTTTTAGTAGGCTTTAGTGCCTAGATATGATGTCTAATACAGTGAAAGTCCAACTAACTAGCTATCAGCACAAATCTGAAATACTCTGTGGTTTTTGTGTCTTTATACAAGTTAAAAAGCAGCTAGGAAGTCTTTCATATTCTAGGAGGGAATGCAGAAGCAACTGTTGTCAACAAAATCATCATAGCATCCTCTTTTGTAGTTCAAAACTAGGACTAGAAGAGGACTTGAAAATTTTATACAGTGTTTCTAATTTGAAGACTACAAAATTAAGCAAAAAAATTCCAGCATTGCTCTCCAAAAACACGCTGGTATCAATTATATTTGCATATTCTCAATTCCACTTTGATCATTCTTTCTTTTCTTAATCTCTAAGTCCCATCTTCACATGTGTAAGTTAATCAAGACTGTCTTTATATTCCTAATTACAATAATATTTCCTTTCTAAATATGTTCTATTATTCACCAACAGCTGATGCATCCCTCACCCAAGCGCCAGACACAGGCGGATGAAGCAGGAGCCCATGGAGGGGTTCCACGCTTCTAGGAGAAATCATTGTGATACATTTCATCTCGCAGTGATCAGTTTACGCTTTGAAGGTCACAATGTTATCTTTCCGTAAAGGGAGAAAAAGAGGACAGCTGTTCTTTACTGCCAAATTCAATCAGATTCTTTTGACCTTTAACAAACACCCGGAGCAGAAGTCCCACTTCCCTCTGCATACTGCCAGTATGAGTGGGGAGGAGTTCAAAGAGGAAGGAAAAAAAGGGGATCACAGTGGCTCAGCCAGCCAAGAGGTGAAATAAAAGTGTAGTAACAGGGTCAGCGGCAGGACAAAGTGTAACTCCTGACTGGATGTGATTTTGTCCTGAGGCAAAGTTGTCTGTGACACTCTTCAATGGCCTTTTCTTCCTGACCAAGAACAATGCTGACAAGCTTAGCACCACCGGAATTTCTTCATAGGGAATAGCTATGGCTCAGAGCCTAGAGAAATGACTTAAAATTAGGGTAAAAAATGCAGCAGATACTTGACATGCATGAATGTCAGTATTGATGAAGTGGACTCAACAGAAAACAGAGTTCTATTCTTCTGTATGTGCCACTTTTTTTAACGATCCGCATGATGACAGTATTGAACTTGCGAATAAAAATAAAGTTCCTTCAAATGTCACAAACCTGTGTTGTGAAAATAGCTTCACATTTAAAGGTCAGAAATTTCATTCTTTTTGGCTCCCATGCCATTATTAGTCACTAGGATCATCCCATCTGAATCTGCCAAATCAGATTCCCATTCGTGGGCTGCTGCAGCCCATTGGACTTCTCATAGATATATGGATCTTGTTTATGAACAAGAATCTTGATGAGTTCATAAGAACTAAAGCAAATTCTGTCTAAAAACCAGCTAACTTACTCCACCCCTTTCATGATACCAGAAAGAGTGAAAACCTAATACATCTTTTTATGGGCCAGAATTCTGTAACTTCTTGTAGGCATATAGACGTCTGTACACATCCATGCACAGTGCTCTATTAAACTCCAGGAAAGTGGTAGAATAGAAGGAGAACCTTGGGTTCTCATGTGTTGGTGGAGTCTGATTAGAACTTAAAATGCTGCAGTTAGAAAAAAGAAATTATGCAAAACTCACATTTTGTGCACTTACCAGAACTTCTTGCATTGTGATCACTTTGCATCACAATTTCTTACTTTCTGATCGAGACCCCCATCCTCTATTTCCATGTCATTTGGCAAGTACATACACACTAAGCCCCTTGAAGTTCAGGAAAAACATTTTTTCTTTATATTACAGAAAGTCTAGAAAAACGAGGGCACTGATTCCTTCATACAGTAAAACTTATCAATCTATTTAGATAGGTACAAAATATTAGAGGACTCGAGTGATTTTGGTGAACAGGAAGTGCTGGTAAGGAGAGAGTTGAGCTGGCTGGAGACATGGACACAGCAGAGCTGCTCCCTCCACACAGTGCCGGCTGCTGGTTGTTTACAAACTCAGATTCCTCGCTGAAGAAAGCTGATTTGAGACCTTTGCTCACAGCTGAGCAATGAAAGCTAATCTAACTTCCTACAGGAGATCTGCGGGTTCCTCCTGAGACCCTGTTTTCATCTGCATCTCTAGCATCTGTGCATCAGGGAAGAGTTTAATACAGCTCGGTGGCTGTATCTACATCTCGGGTTGCCTCAAGGTTTCTATCTAAGACCTTCATTTCAGTAGTCTGCAACACAGGCAAGTTCTAATCACACAGGTCAGGCTTTTCCATGGTAAGAATGCCTGAAGCTGGTTGATTTACCTGTCTCATTTCCAGTGTGCTGTGATTTGGACACCTTCTGCCAGGCAGAAGTAGTACAGCAATATGCTTGTTCCATCTTGGTGAAAGAAGATAATCCTACAACTGAGGTACTCCAAGAGCTGCAAGGTTTGAAGAGGGGGCAGAGCAGGGCCACCTGCCAAGGGGAAGCAAAAGGCCTGTGCACCTTGCTGGCATGGTAGCCAATGCTGCCCAGCTGAAGCCCCAGGGAACTGAAGTTCAGTGGCTCCCGCCACAGGCTGCCCCCTCAGCCCCCTCCAGCCACAGGCTGCCTCATCAGCCTCCTCTGTGCTGACCACAAAACCAGCAGAAAACTACTCACTGTCACTGCTGAATTAGTTTTTTGTCAGCTCATCAAGCTCAATTGGTTTGGGGAAGGATCAAGAGAAGCCAGTGCCAGCACGAGGAAAGGAGTGAGAAAAGGAGAGGGAGAAAGGGGTGGAAATGAAACCCCAGTGAAAGGAGACTAATTCTTGCTTTGAAGTGCAGGACAATTTCTCGATTAGGACATCTAGGCTGTGGACTAATCCAGGGGGTGAAGAGGAAGAACCTAGTCTGTGTAAGGACAAATATGTAGACAGAGCAGTGGCAAGGTGATGAATAGCCCTTTCAGGCTTTGTAGCCTGAAAGGGAGCACCTTGGGAGTGAGCTGTAGTTAGGGCTGTCTGGAAGATGATGAGTGCAAACATTTCTCTTTAATGAGCATGCATGTCATTTGCTCATTTAGAAGAAAGAAGTCATAAAGGAAGGCAATAAGCAGAAACAAACCCAGAAATTGCCATGCTTCACAAACTGCTACCTGTTCATAGCTTTTGCTGTGACCTCATGCCTCACAAAGAGGTGCAACAAATAAACCACTGGAGTGCCAGCACATTTTGAGGATGAAGAATAAGCCTCCCTTATTGTCCTCTTTTGTTCATAAGGCCTTGTCTAGGATTCACTAGATAACTGAGGTAAGTTATGGATTAAATATTTTTCTGATTCATCTGTGTTTAAAAAGCAGTGTGTTTCTTTCAGCAGTTTGTACCTCCTTTCTCATTACCAACCTGTGGTATCTCCAGAAAGCACTCGTCTGGTCATGAAGGTTCCTTTCCAGAAGACAGAGACACTGCCAGAAGAGGAAAAAGTGATTGGGGTGCTGAACACCAAGGTACAGCAAATCTGTGATGCGCTGAGGGCAGCAGTTAGAAGGTGGCATGACATACACCTTCAACCACTTGCTCAATGTGTCTCCAAAAGAAGATCAGCTCAGCAAAAATCAACCCTGTTCTGTGACAAACATTTCACCCGATGTGAACTTACAAAATACTGTTAGCCTGGAGACCAAGTGGGGCCCATAGGTAGGACAATGTATATAAATACCTAGGGAAGGCTGGAAAGGAAACAAATAAACAGGCTCTAATTTTCACTTGCAAAATTAGGCAGCTTTCATACTATGGGAGACTAGAAATGTTGAGTTACCCTGATGCCAGTACGGTCATTATTGGCTCAGGTTTTTGGCTGGCATACAAGGCTGACATTCCCATTCTTGAGGGGGTTTTACTGTAGCACAGAAATCAGAGGGAAACTCCAATGCGTTGACCGCCTCTGTAAGCTAGCCCAAGTGTCTGAATTCCAGAGCATCTGGAGACCAACCATGGTGACCATGTCACCACGCTGTCAGGAAGGCTAATGAACAATCTCACTGTAGTAAATGGTGTCCTCAGATGCTCTGAAATGAAAAACAAACAGACAATGTGTGCATCCTGCATACATGCACTACCCAGACAGTAAAGTATTCCATATTACTTCCTATCAAGCAACTTTCTACATTCTTCATGCCCAGACTTAATATGGTGGAGACCTCCTCCTACAGAGGACTCAGTGATTTGGGGAAATTATCTTGCAACAGGCCTATGCATCTAAGGGCTAGAGAGCAAATTACAGGCTCTTAATGTTTTCCCAAATATTTTCACATACGCTCTGTTATTATCTGTATTGCATTACAGACTATCATGAGCTATTTGACTTTAACAACAGGCGACTGAAATTGCACGCTGTAGATCGGAGCGCATTCATGCAGGGAGACGTCAGCACTAATAACCAAACACACTGCGCTGTGCCTAGCGAACGTGTTCTCCTGAGGTCAGGGGAAGCTCAGGCTGCTGACAACTTCACAACCTCGAGTATTTAAGGGCTTACCTCAGGACCCCTTCTACAAACCTGGAACCTGCTCTTGTTACCATTTTCCTAAATTCACCCAAGGATCTGAGAAAACACACAGCATTTTTCCATCGTATTGCATCCAATTATTAGGGGTAGATTACTGTGAAACAGAGATGATCCTTTAAGTGAGTGGGGAATGGGAGGTGTGTAGCAGTGGGATAATGGACATGCCTGGCTATGTCAGAGTCCTCAGCTGTGGTACCAGGTCCAAATAAATACTGGGCCTGATGGATTTGCCGACTCATTTAGCTAGGCTACGGTTATCATACATTGCCATCAGTGAAAGTTGGCTGCTGGTGACACTTTCAGGAGAGTCCCCTGTCTGCCTGAGTGCTGCTAGCTGGAAATGCACACACTCAGAAATGTGGGGATGCGGGAATCTGTTTCAAGCAACTCCAGAAAACATCTGTGAAGGGGGTGGCATTCTCTATTTATAGTGCATGCTATTTATTAACAAAATCTAAAATCCCAGTTGCATTTTCACCCTATTATTGAAATTGTTTTCTATCTTAACTTGTCTGCGTCACTGTTAGAAGCTATTGATATCTGTTTTGAACACCAGAAAGAGCTATGTTTCAGTAGTATATGAAAGTAACTTAGAGTAGAGCAGAATCTTGGTAAAACACAGAAATAATTGTTTCAAGTGCTTTAACTGCTATGATTTGGTAGCAGAAGCACTGCTGTAAATCAATAATCGTACTTAAGCTTTTAGGTATTTTTTTATTATGTGTAACTCGATGCATAAAGTGAGAGTACATACACTGAGGATCCCTTTACCAGTTCAGATCTTCATGGTCTAAACTCTTTGATAAAACTTTCTTGTTTTCTCTTTCTGAAATGGTGCCTGCCACTTCAAAAGTGTGTAACTGCCCCTGGGAATCTGCAAACAGTATCCATGCAAAGAGAACATCTGCTCTTTTTCGCTTTCAGACCAGGCACCCAGGAGAAACCTACTTGCTTTACACTACTTCAGAGAAGCACTTTGATTCAATGAGTTTCTTTTTCCCAACTCTGGTATTGAGATGGGAATCCAGACAGAAAATGGGAATTTGAGGTGAAGGCTGCACACACCACAGCATAATATTGCCATACAATAGTGAAAGTGAAACAACCTCCCCTCACAAAGTATTTCACACAGCCCTGAATCACATCCCATACCATTATTTTGCAGTCTCTTGTAAGATTTTTTTTTTTTTTCCCAAAATAATTTAACAACCTCTCTCTTTGGGTATATCCAGTACTTTAATACCTGGTGAGTATCTGATTCTGAACTGAAACATGTTTCACCAGCTTGTGCTGGTTTTGGCTGGGATAGAGTTAATTTTCTTCATAGTAGGTACCATGGGGCTGTGTTTTGGATTTGTGCTTGCAACAGTGTTGATAACGCAGGGATGTTTTTGTTACTGCTGAGCAGCACTTGCACAGCATCAAGGCCTTTTCCACTCCTCACACCACCCCACCAGCAAGGAGGCTGGGGGTGCACAAGGAGTTGGGAGGGGACACAGCCGGGACAGCTGACCCCAACGGACCAAAGAGATATTCCATACCATATGACATCATGCTCAGCATAGAAAGCTGGGGGAAGAAGGAGGAAGGGGGGACACACACACATTCAGAATGATGGCGCTTGTCTTCCCAAGTAACTGTTACGTGTGATGGAGCCCTGCTCTCCTGGAGATGGCTGAACACCTGCCTGCCCATGGGAAGCAGTGAAGTAATTCCTTGTTTTGCTTTGCTTGTGTGCGAGGCTTTTGCTTTACCTATTAAACTGCCTTTATCTCAGCCCAGGAGTTTTCTGACTATTCCAATTCTCTCCCCCATCCCACTGCAGGAAGTGAGACAGTAGCTGCATGGTGCTAAGTTGCTGGCTGGGGTTAAACCATGACATGGGTACAGCTGCAAAACCACAAATCTGTGCAGTAAAAGCAGAAAAAGCAAAATTAACTGGGCATTGCTTAAAAAGAAATACTGCTATAGAGCTATTTCTTTTTATCAGGTAAGCAAAAATGAAAGCATCTCATAATGTGAAACCTAATCTGAATAAAGAAATTCTAACAGTTTCAACATGAGACATGCAGGTGTGAGGATGTGTGTTCATTTTTTATGAAAAGTGCTGCTATTTGAAGACTTTTGTATGGGGAGGGAGAGGAAATTGATAACCAGTAAGTTCCCTTAAAAATACTCTTAACAGCTGTTTCCCCTCCTGTTGGTCTCCACATTATCCCTTGCCTTGCCCCAAATTTGTAACATATTTACGTCCTATTAAAATATATTTCTGGATTTGTTTGTCACGAAAAGGATCGAAGCACAAATGACAAGCTAGATCTCTGGGTAACTTAAATGACTGCAACTCTGTCACCTGAACGGGAATGAATCTGAATTACAGCAGCTGGGCAACTGCCTGTGAAAGAGGGTAGACCTGCCTCTTGGAAAATAATCCCTGATTCCTACAGAAAACCCATCACTCACTAAGGCAAATGCGTTTGTCTGGCAACTGGCGCAGCTCGGCGGGAGACCCTTTTTTCCCGAGCAACTTTCTGCCCCTCCGCGTACACCCCGGGAGGGGAGCGGGACAAGCGGGCTTTGCGCTTGGGCTCCGCGGGCTCCAGGAGAGCTGTGGAGCTGCTGACTCCGTTACCTCTGGCAAGAAGGGCGCTGGCAGTCCTGGGGGGGCATCAGCACC
>NW_010319567.1:0-2911 GCF_000700745.2 Antrostomus carolinensis | reverse complement strand
CTGTTGGTGTCTGTTCTGTTGGTGTCTGTTCAGGGTGCTGGGTGCTGGATATGAGACAGAACAGCTGCCAGGGTTGATTTTTCACTCCAGTTACACTCGGTGCACGAGCGGTGGATCCGTTACCATCACCTCCTCAGTTTAACACGATGGAATTTAGTATTTTCATCTTTATTTTCCTTTCTAGCCCCTGGAGGATAGTAGATGACTGCGGAGGTGCCTTCACGATGGGAGCCATAGGAGGTGGCATTTTCCAAGCTATCAAGGAGTTCAGAAATTCCCCAGTGGTAAGTAAAACCCTTTGAGAGTACATCCAGAGTGCAGTCCTGCATGGAAACACTCAAAGGAAGAATCTGTTCCTCCTTCAGGTTTATATTAGGGGCTATTCTTTAATTAATCTCTTTGGAAATTATGAACATTTTTTTATTACCTAGATTTTTTTGATAGTGAAGGTTTTTTTCAATGCAGAAGTGTGTGTAAACAAACTCCCTGCCCTCTGAGACTGGGCAGAGGATTCAGGGGTTAAATGCTCCACCTGATCAGCAAGAACAACTAAATTTAAGACAACTGGTGAGATGGCTGCTGCCAGCTGAGCACGCTGCTCCTGGGCTGTGGGTATCTGAGAGGGTTCATAGAATCCCAGACTGGTTTGGATTGGAAGGGACCTTAAAGATCATCCAGTTCCAACCCCCCTGCCAGCAGCAGGGACACCTTCCACTAGACCAGGTTGCTCAAAGCCTCATCCAGCCTGGCCTTCAACACTTCCAGGGAGGGGACATCCACAACTTCCTTGGGCAACCTGTTCCAGTGTCTGACCACCCTCACAGTGAAGAACTTCTTCCTAATATCTCATCTAAACCTCCCCTCTTTCAGCTTAAACCCATTTCCCCTTGTTTTGTCATTAACTGCCCTTATGAAAAGTCCTTCCCCAGCTTTCTTGTAGGCCCCTAAACACTAAAGTCTGTATAAAATGCTGGTTCTGACAGTTCCTGATCACAGCTCTTGAGGGTGCTCAGAACTGTGTTCAGCCTGTGGGGAGTTTTTCCTCTACACAGTCAGATTGTCTGTGAGAATTCACACTTTTATTTTAACTGTCATCTCTTTTGTTGTAGGGTGTAAACCACCGGCTGCGGGGAAGTTTGACAGCTATTAAAACAAGAGCTCCACAACTGGGAGGTAATTAATGTTGTTAATTTTGTATTATTGCTGCAGTCACTGGTTGGTAAATAACCCAGTTTGGGAATATAACGTGGTGACACCTCAGTGACACCTGAGCTGTGGGGCAGCTGCGTTTCAGTGGGGTTCGTTAGTCCAGGCAATGAGTAAATAAGGTTCTGATGCATCCAGAATTGGGTTTGGTGTGGAGGAAACGTGCTTGTGTTCATGGTGTGATCAACCAGGGTTAATAATTGTCATATTTTAACCAGCTCTCTGCAGAGCTGCCTTGTGTGCAGAGGTTTAAAATCATAGAATCACAGAACCCCAAATGGGTTAGGATTGGAAGGGACCTTAAAGCTCATACAGTCCCAACCCCCCTGCCAGCAGCAGGGACACCTTCCACTAGACCAGGTTGCTCAAAGCCTCATCCAACCTGGCCACAAACACTTCCAGGGAGGAGCAGCCACAGCTTCTCTGGCCAGCCTGGGACACTGTCTCACCACCCTCACACCAAAGAATTTCTTCCTCACATCTCATCTCCATCTCCCCTTTACCACTCTCAAGCCATCACCCCTTGTTCTGTCACTCCCTGCCCTTTTCTAAAGTCCCTCCCCAGCTTTCTTGTAGGCCCCAAATAAAAAATAAACAAAATTAACTCATTAAAAGAAATTATCAGACTTGGAGAAACAGTGAAGTGGGTGGGTGGGTCTGGGTAGGATTTTAGATTGTCCCTTTGGGGTCAGCTAAATCATTTCAGTCATTTTTGTGAAGTGAGTTTTATCCGTAGAAAGTCTGAAAATCACAAAACTGCAGCTTGAGTCAAAAATGAAGCCGTGACCCGTCCAAGGTCTCACTGTGGTCACACATTATGCCATTCTGACAAACAAATGGAATTAATAACATTAATTTTTAGTTTTTCTGGAGAAAACCAGAGAGTGGTGTTGAGTGGGGAAACGTGGCTGCAGCAGAACTCCTGACTGCAAGGGCTTTATGGCCCCAGCCTGTGGTGAATGTGCACAGGAGGAGGCACCTCCTGGTTTTTAGCTGATACAAAACATGAAGACACCTCCAGTTAAGGAGAACTGAACTTACTCTAAATAGTAGTTTTCCCAAAATGAGCCTGGAGATCAATATTTCTCCTGATTTATAATACAGAGCTCAAAGATTTCAGAGTTTGTGTTCTGAAAACTCGTGTTCTCTGTGTCTGCCACACCAACACCAATGACTGAGATGCTGGATGCAGGATTGGGATAAGGTGCAAAATGACTCTGCATCATTTTCCACGAGAAAATATGTTTAAAAAGTGAAAAATATGGAAGTTCCTTGAGCTAATCTGGCTTCTTTAGGAGGGAAGTTCCATTCTAAACACTGTTTGATGAGCTTCCTGCCATTAAATATAAATTAGGAAGATTCTGTATGAAATGTTTGCGTGTGCAATGTGTGTGGCACCTGGCAGGGTGAGAACTTTGGAGTTTTTAGTATTGATTTTAACCTAGATTTGGTTCTTTTGTGGGTTTGAATATATTTCATTGTCTTCAAAGTTAAGTGTGCTGATACTACGCCATCTCTTGATTGAGGAGGTGTGGACTGGATGACCAGGTAGTGAGGTGGACTGTGAACTGGCTGGGGGGAGGAAGACAGAGAGTGGTGCTCAATGGGGCAGAGTCTAGTTAGAGACATGTGTCTAGTGGAGCCCCTCAAGGGTCAGTACTAGGACCAGTGTTGTTCAATCTATTCATCAGTGACCTGGATGAGG
>NW_010319566.1:14074-14455 GCF_000700745.2 Antrostomus carolinensis | reverse complement strand
CAAGGCTTTTGATACTGTCTCCCATTACATCATCATTGGCAAACATCAAGTGTGGACTTGATGATTGGACTGTGAGGTGGATTGAGAACTGGCTGAATGCCAGAGCTCAGATGGTTGTCATTGGTGGTGTGGAAGCAAGTTGGAGTCCTGAATCTAGGGGTGTCCCACAGGGGTCAATACTGGGTCCAGTGTTCTTCAACCTATTAATCAGTGACTTAAGATGAAGGAACAGAGTGCCTCCTCAGCAAATCTGCTGAGGATACTAAACTGGGAGGAGTTTTGGATACACCAGATTGCTGTGCTGCCATTCAGAGGGACCTGGACAGGCTGGAGAGATGGGCAGAGATGAACCTCATGCGGTTCAACAAGGGAAAGTGCAGG
>NW_010319566.1:0-13846 GCF_000700745.2 Antrostomus carolinensis | reverse complement strand
GTGTCCAGTTCTGGGCTCCCCAGTACAGGAAGGACATGGAACTCCTGGAGCATGTTCAGCAAAAGGCAACTAAGATGGTTAAAGGACTGGAGCATCTTTCATATAAGGAAAAGCTGAGGGAGCTGGGCCTGCTCATCCTGGAGAAAAGACAGCTCAGAGAGGATCTGATTAATGTTTATAAATATCTAAAGGAAGAGTGTCTAGAGGATGGGGCCAGACTCTTTTCATTGGCACCCAACAACAGGACAAGATGCAGTGGGCATAAACTGCAGCCTAGGAAGCTCCATATGAACATAAGGAAGAACTTCTTGACTGTGAGGGTGACTGAGCACTGGAACACGTTGCCCAGAGAGGTTGTGGAATCTCCCACCCTGGAGATATTAAAAAACCGTCTGGACAAAATCCTGGTTCATGTGCTCTAGGAGTCCCTGCTTGAGCAGGGTGGTTGGACCAGATGACCTTCAGAGGTCCCTTCCAACCTCAACCATTCTGTAAAAAAACAGAACAGCATTCAGATGCCATGTTTGGAGAACAGGAGGCACATCCTTCACCCTAGCAAACAGAATCATGCTTTGTTGTATAGACCTGGGCTCATGGAAAAGCCTCTTCTTCCTTGTAATTATGTTCTCCTCAGAGGTCACATCCTTTGTTTGAAAACCCATCTGAGATATGAAACTTGCTTCCTTTGTAAACTGTGCTATGATCCCTTAAAAGGCTTTAAGTACTTTAATAGCAAGAGGAGGTCTAAAGAAAATATTGGACCAATACTTGTTGAAGATGGTCATCCGACTAATAGGGATGAAGAAAAAAGCAGAGGCATTCAATGTTGGGGTTTTTTTGCCTCACTCTTCAATAATTGATATATCTCGGGCTGCCCCTGAGCTGGAAGGCCACGAGAGTGGGAACAGCAAATTTCCATTTGTGGACACTGAAACTGTAAGGAACCAGTTGTATCAGCTGAACTTTCACAAGCCCATGGGGCCTGATGGGATTTATCCCACAGTACTGAGGGAGCTAGTGGATGTTACAGCAGGACTCTTCTTGATCATCCACCAAAGGTCTTGGGAGTCTGGGGAAGTCCCTGCTGACTGGAAGCTAGACAATGGTATTCTAATTTACAAGGAGGGCGTGAGGGAAGACACAGGTAACTAGAGACCTGTTAGTCTAACCTCAGATACTGGAAAAATTATGGAGAAGACACTGGGTACTACTGAAAGGCATTTAAAGAATAATGCCATCATCAGGCACAGCCAGCATTTGTTCACAAGAGGAACAAATTTAACTAATTTGACATCCTTCTATGATAAGGTCACCTGCCTACCAAATGAAGAGAATCATAGAATGGTTTGGGTTGGAAGGGATCATCTAGTTCCAACCCTCCTGCCATCAGAAGGGACACCTTCCACTAGACCAGGTTGCTCAAAACCTCATCCAACTTGGTCTTGAACACCTCCAGGGAGGAGGCATCCACAACTTCCTTGGGCAACCTGTTCCAGTGTCTCACCACCTTCACAGTCAAGAATTTCTTCCTAATGTCTAATCTAAACCCTCTTCCAGTTTGAAGCCACTTCCCCTTGTTCTATCACTCCCTGCCCTTGTAACAAGTCCCTCCCCAGCCTTCCTGTCAGCCCCTTAAGGTACGGGCAGGTCACTATATGGTCTCCCCAGAGCCTTCTCTTTACCAGGCTGAACAGCCCCAACTCTCTCAGTCTGTCCTCACAGGAGAGGTGCTTCAGCCCTCAGATCATCCTCATGATCCTCCTCTGGACTCACTCCAGTAGGTCCATGTCCTTCTGATGTTGGGGCCCCCCGAACTGGACACAGTACTGCAGGTGGGGTCTCACAAGAGCAGAGTAGAGGGGGAAGAATCCCCTCCCTCAACCTGCTGCACACACTTCTCTTGATGCAGCCCAGGAAGGCAGTAAATGTACTTTTTCTGGCTCTTAGTAAGGCTGCTGATACTGTCCCTCACAGCATCCTTCTGGACTAGTTGTCCAGCTGTGGGATGAGCAGGTTCATGGTGTGCTGGGTGAAGAAGAACTGGCTGAAGGGCTGGGCTAGAGGGGTTGTAGTGAATGGGGGTACATCTGGCTGGTGTAACCAGTCACCAGCATGTTCCTCAGGGTTCAGTTCTAGGGCCAGTCCTGTTCAACACATTTATCAGCAATCTGGATGCAGGAGTCAAATGCACCATTAGTAATTTTCCCACACACACAATTGTAGGGGTTAGAAGGGACCTCAGGAGATACCAAACTGGCAGGTGCTGTGGACTCTCTTGAGGGACAAGAGGTCTTGTGGAGGGATCTAGATAGAATGGAGCACTGGGCTATGATTAACAGGATTAAATTTAACAAGTTGAAATGCCAGATCCTGCCCCTAGGGCAGAGTAATGCCAGGAGATCTGGGGTGCTGGCCAACAACAGGCTCAACCAGAGCCAGCAGTGTGCCCTGGCAGCCCAGAGGGCAAACCACATCCTGGGGGGCATCAAACACAGCACGACCAGCCAGTCAAGAGGTGATCATCCCACTGTATTCAGCATTGGTGCAGCCTCACCTTGAGCACTGTCTGCAGTTCTGGGCCACATAATTTAAGAAGGACATGAAGGTCCTTGAATGCATCCAAAGGAGGGCAACAAAAGTGGTGAAAGGGCTGGAAGGAATGTCCTCTGAGGAATGGCTAAGGACTTTGGCCTTGGCTAGTTTGGAGAAAAGGAGGCTGAGGGGCGACCTCATTGCTCTCTACAGCTTCTTGAGGAGCAGAAGTGGAGAGGGAGGTGCTGATCTCTTCTCCCTGGGATCCAGTGACAGGATATATGGGAATGGGTCAAAGCTGTGTCAGGGGAGGTTCAGACTGGACATTAGGAAGCATTTATTTACCAAGAGGCTGGTCAAACACTGCAACAGGCTTCCTAGAGAGGTGGCTGATGCTCCAAGCCTGTCAGTATTTAGGAGGCATTTGGACAATGCCCTTAACATGCTTTAACTTTAGGTCAGCTCTGAACTGGTCAGGCAGTTGGACTAGATGATCCTTGTAGGTCCCCCTCCAACTGAAATATTCTATTCTATTCTTACAAACAATTCTCTCATATGTGTATATGTATATACTTAGGTACACGTGTAGATACATATACTATCATAGTTTATGTCTCACTATTTATAAAGCCTTTTATATCTATAGATGTCTCTGCAGATACATATCTCCCTATATACAGAAAACCTTTATAAAGGTTCAGTAGGACACAGACTGCAAGATAATTGTAAAAAGTGTGGTTTTTTCCCCAATTTGAAAGTCTCAAAAAGCATTTAAATTGTTTTTATACAGACATTGGTATCATACAGATTAATCATTAAAGAGCCACCATTTATAAAATTAAAACTCAATGGAATTAAATGGTTAGTCACTCCTTACAGCTGATCTGTGTGGTTCAATTAAGGACATCACCATATAAAGAGATAAGGACAGTGAAAAAAGGGAGAGAAATGAAAGCATTTTTAACAGGTGAAGATTATATATTTAATTGTTCCATTTTTTACACCCCAGCTGGAGAGCTGTTCTTGAAAGATCAGCATACTCTAGTATTAACTAGATGGTTCGAGTTTATCCCAGTTTCTCAACAGTTTATTTTTTCTCTGCCTCCTGTTTTTAAAGGGCCAGATGAGGCAAGTGGTTTTGTTTCTTTTGGGTCTTTTTTGGTATTAACATTTTTTACTTATAAGCCAGTTAAACTAAAGCAGTTTTGCATGGATCTGTGACCTCAAATCTCATTCAATGTAGAGAAGCTTAGCAGTTTAGGAAGATCAAATAAATCACAGAAATCCAGAAGTATGTGAAATAAAGTCCACTTTTTCCTTTGAAAAGAAGGTTGAAGTGGCTTAAAGCCATCAAGCCTGCTGTTAACATGAGATTTTTATGGTTTTAATTAAGACATGTTTTCATGAAAGGGAATTTTAAAACTACTTCTTTCCCGCATTAAACACTGAAGTAGGAAAAGTACAAACTTCATTATCCTAATCACGTAACCCATCCAGGTTATCTACTGCTTTACCATGAGACTCAACACCAAGAAGCTAATACTAACTCAAGAGATCAGATTTGCCTTTTCTGACTAACATTCTCAAATTCAATAAATGCTATTCTTCAGACTGCTTCAGTATCATTTTTACAGCTGTGTTTAGTATCTTCTGGGTTTTTTTTTTTTTGGGGGGTGAGGCAGTCAGTTGCCACAAATGCAGCACCTTACAAAAGTAATTCCTATGAAGAGATTTTGAAACAATAAAAAAAATCTTAATCTGATAACCAAGTCTGAGAAAACCTAAATTTCATAATGCATACAATACTGTATGTATATATACAAACACATCCCAGATCTCTCAACAGTTCATAACAATGGTATTGCAGGTATGCCATCCTATTCTCTGTTTCTTGCCTGTGTCCCTTCCTTAGTCTTCCAACTACCATAAGATACCCATTTCAACTACAGTTCCAAGTACTGCTCCCTTTGCCTTCCTCTATTGAAGATTCTGAAAAACACAAATAAAAGATTATTTTCAAGAATTAAATACAGGTTTACATCACGTAAAATGCAAAATGTCTTGACTTTGAGGGGGAAAAAAGAGAAGCTTTAAATGTTCTGAAGCAGTGGCAACTCTTTGCTGAAAGACATGGGCCAGCAATAAATTCACAGTAGGTTAGTTTTTGTTTTGTTTTTTAATTTGAAGAGCAAAAGCTATTCTCTTAACACTACGTAGAGAGGAGTGGAGGCACAAAAGGTACCACAGGAAAGGAAATATGCCATGTCCCAAGGCAATACCATGCCTGCCCAGACAGCAGCTGACAGCTCCAAAGCTATGTGTGACTTGCATTTGAGCATGGAAGCAATCAGATATTTTGGTTATTACTGACTACTCTGCTTTGGGATGGGAAAAGAGAGAGATGGGAGAGCAGGGAATCTGACACAGCTTCTGTTCCACTTCTTCCCACCTCCACATAGGAAAGTGGAAACCATGCGATGCTTTGGAGCTCCAGCTCTACTTCCTAGAGGACGGGACCGGAGCCACACAGCTGTGACACATTGCTGCTTCTTTCCCTCCTCACTTAACAGCTGCTTGGTGCTGGCAAAAGAGCAATAGAGGAACAAACTATTATCAAAAAGGGAGGTTCAATTAAATGTTTGAGAACTACTGATACTCAGTGTGTTAAACTTTTGGTCAAAGAATACAAGCACGTGCATTACATGTGTGAGGAAGCCAGCAAGTAAAGCCACACCAGAATGAGAACTTGGTGGCTTACCTTTACTCTTCTACCACAAGCAACTTTCATTTCGAATGCTCATGTAGCTCTTCATAGGTGACCTCTATGACCAACAGGGTGACAGGCTGCAAACAACACAACCATCTGAGCTGACCACTCATGTTATTACAGGATACAAAATTCCTGGCAAATTCTGCATCAAGTACAGTGAACTAAAACAGATCATCCAATAAGGCATGGAACCTTGTTTGGTTTGGGGTTTGGTTTTGTTGGTTTTTAGGAGGTTGAGTTTGTTTGTTTGTTTTCTTTTTCTGAAGTCAAGACTCCCAGAAAGTGAGGTTTAGCCATGCTGCTGGCATACACATAAGAAAATAAAAGGGGTAAAAACCTTCCATCTACTTCCTTTTCAAGTACAACAACAGTATAGAGATGCCTTGCCTTTGAGAAAGGCTTTTATTTAGGAGTAGCTTATTATCAGGGTAACCTGTAAATAAATGCTCTGCACCAAAACTACTACTTTAAAATGGAATCTTGTACCTTTAAAGTGAACAACTTAAGATATTACTAGGACAAGCCCGTGTTCAAGTTCTTAAAAAAATAAACAAATAATCAACCATCAGGACCAAGGAGGCAATCTTGGGGAGAGGGCATTTTCCCCAAAAGTCACTGTAACAATGCACACAAACACCTTTTTCCTTATGTAACCCACTGAAAGTCTGAGGTTGAAGATTTTACAACTTGGAACAAGACAAGTTTCTAGATATTATCTTCCTGCTATGAAAATAAATACCCTAAACATAAAGCAAAACTAAAAGTAGAATAAAAAGTCCAACCACGCACCAGCACCAATCCTCCACTAGTAATGCTTTGCTGCATTTTTCAGGCAAACAGATCACTGGGTTTGTGAAAAAAAAAAAAAAAATGGTTTGGATTGTACAATTAAGTGTGATTTTAATCTCAAAACCCCTTCTCCATCAGACTTCCTGCATCTGACTGCAGGTCAGTCATGTTTTTTCTGCTTTTATTCAAGTAATTAATAATGGACAACATCATTCAAGTAATAACAAAAAGTACCAACATATCATATAAAATTTTGGACAACAGGTCAATGGGATTTTGGGTATCAGCAGAACTCTTCCCTTACCAACTTTTTGTTTGAAAAATTAACTTGCCCAAAGGAGCATTAGGACTTGTTCTTGGGATACTGAAACCCAAACAGACTATTACACAGAGTGACATGGCACCAGCAATGGGAACACACACAAAACCTATTCCCACAAACACAAGACCTCTCCTCCCTGGTGCAATCCTCCTTTCACTCCAGAGAGATTATGGCACTATACTTTACTCAAGCCCAGTCCACTAAGATACAACTAACCAGGCCTAAATTAATACTAAACTTGCCAAGTTCTTGTACAGTTACAATACAGCTCAAATATTTCTCTACTACATTAAGTAGTAAAGACTTAAGAGAAAAAAGTTGAACATTAAATCTTGTACCAGATGCACTTCTGAAGAAATAAGAAGCAAAATAAAAGGGATTAGCCAGAAGTCAAACAAAAGCACATGAGAACACACAAGCATGTTTTCAGATTTCAAGCCCCTTTGCAACTTACATTCTTCACTGTCTCTTTCGGCATAACAGAGGAAGACTGATTTAATGGCTGGAAGTGATAGTACTCTATCAACAGTAAATAATTTTCATCCCCAAGCACAACCAGCTCTAAAGCAATGTATCTGTGCATTAGGAACAAAAGGTATTAAAAATAAATAAAGAGTAGGTGAAAACTATTACTAGATCAGTTGAGTGATTTATAAAGCCATTTCTTTGCTTCCAAGAATCTATCTGGCAGAGTCTACTCATTAATAATAAGGAAGAGAATGCCACTTTCTCCTAAGCCTTTAGAGTATCAGCATCTGTTCCCAGATAAAAATGCTGCAAATCCCAATCTTACATAAACCAGTTCGCAACCAACATTCTTTGTTTGAGGGGGAAGGAGAGGACAGGGTACCTGCAGCTACTGCATCCTTATGGGCTAGCTTTTCCATAAGTCACCTTCTTTTCTATTCAGAATCATCAAAAGCTGTTTCAAGCCTACAGAAAAATGTAACACTCAAGCTTCCCACTTTGGCCAAGTTTATTCTTCTTTTAACACCCAATAAGATTTTGATTTAAAAGAGCAAGTACTGTATGCTTTGAACCAGGAAAGAGGATCAACACTTCATTATACACCTGCAGAAATGAGCAAAAAAGCATGGAAGGCATATTTTATAGAACACTACAAATATAATGCGAATTAACTAATCCACAGTGGAATTTAATTATTTCTACAGTCTTATCTTTGCTACAGTTACATTTATTTTAGTACTTTCTTCAAAGTGGATTTAGAAGACTCAAAAATATCCTTCTGACAAAAGAACGCTTGTCCTTCAAGCTTCGTATTTCAGACAAGCTTTTGTTTCAAGCTTTTCTCCATATATTGTAGTCCTAAAATATCAGGTTAAACATCTTAAGGACAATATAATAACTTTCAATAACGCTCAATTAAATTCACTGGTTTTATTCCTCTAGATTCAACACTCATACTTCCTACCTTCACAGTTAAATCTCCTTAATGTTTCCCACTCAGTGCTAAAGCACATGATTCTTCTCCCTTCTTAGCCTAACACTGGAATTGAATGAAAATAGACGTACTTCTGTGGGTACCTGGGACTCTTCTACAGTGTATTTATTGTTCTGTAATGAGGCATAAAGAAAGTTATCTTTGACCAACAAATGAAAGCTGTTCACTGTTCAGATTGTCATCCTTTAGGTTCACAAAACTTAATTCAATATATTTTCTATATTGTCTCTTACCTGCCCAAGGCCCTTGCTCTTATTTTAATACCCTTTCACATCTCTCTCAATATTGCTTCATATTCAAAGGCATTAAGAGTCATAATTCTATCAAGATGAACAAGAGCGGGGATGCTTAAACTACAGATTTATAGCCATGGGTCATACAGTTAACACAGCTACCATAAGCATAAAATGAAGCCTTATTTATTTACATTTGAACCTCAACATTTAAGTTTAGCTTTGCAAAATTTCAAAAAATTATGACAGGCTGCCTGTGTGCTTCTGGTAACTTGGCTGAGGAAAACTGTTGCCAAGCTCTGATTAGCATTTAGCAGCTTAAGGGCTAACTGTGCTTGTTTCAACCTTGACAACCAACTCTAAGGACACACCATTATATTTAAGCTTCCAAAAGCATTTAAAATTTGATTCTGCTGAAAATACTGTTTTACTACATGTTTTGAAAATAAAATCACTTTTTCCTCTTTCAGAAATCCATGATGATGCCAGGCATATGCTTGTTTTCCAAACAACAACTGTTTAAAAGAACAAATGCTCTTTCTGATGTTCCTGCCAAAAATAACATTCTGTGGCTTAAAGAAATCCGATAGTAGGCAGTTCACTCAGTTGAGAGAAAAAGGGTTTACATTTGGCAAGGTTTTACATTGTCTTCCATCTAGTTCCCTCCATTTAAAGTTTCTTTGCAGATGAATGTGGCAGTGGGGAGGAGTTCTGTTGTGGTTTGTTGGGTTTTGGTTGTTGGTTTGGTTTTTTTAACATCTCCAAGCATTTCACTCTCAAAAAAAAAAAAGAAAAAGGCACATGTGGGTTTCACCAGAAATGACACAAAGCAGAAGTTCATCACAACACATTTCTTTCTTATGGGGAATACTAGGATATAAAAGAGTTTGAAAAGGAAGTAAAAGAAGACTTCAGAAGAAATGCATAGGAGAGTTTGCAGCAGAAGGAAGTGGAACAGAAAATTCAAATGAGGAAGTAGTACACAAAGAACAATAACAGCTTAATCTTAAAACACAGGACAGGGAGAGAAGGAGATGGATTTGAGGTTTCAGCTGCTCTTGTCACAGGCAGCAAAAATACTACCTGTCCAAAAAAGGTGGTTATTTCACTGCTGCCTCAATAGTTTCAGATCAAGAGACAGAACAGGTAATAGAAACATGCAAAGTGGAATATATACTGTGTAAGACTTATTTCTGTACATTTCAGAAAGTCACAATTTTAAGACAAGGGTTTGATTTGCTACAATATTTGACTTCGTCCTCCATTAATTAATAACTCACAGAAATAGTAACAATGTACTAAATGTAAAATATTTAGTCAACTTGGTGAAGTATCTAAGACAAAAGCAGTTCTGGAATTTTCCCCAGAGTTTTAGTTGCCTCTTCCCAGCAGTTTTTGCAAACAGAGTTATAAATCCCATTGAACAGAAACCTGCCATCACTCCTCAAGATACAGAAATTCCTGAAGGCTGCTAAACCCACTCCAACATCAAGCCAACTAGTCAGACAAAACTTCAGGCAGCTGAGTGACCAACAAGAATATAATCTCCTAACCAACTGCAAGCTGCAGAGCCATGCAAGCTTAGAGGCCCTCAGAATTGTTAGGATGGCAACCAGAACAACATTATTGCAAAGCTTGTACTTTCTTCAATAGAATACCAAATATTTCAGAAAAATAAGTTCAAAATCTCAATGATCTTACACTAATATTTCAGATGCAGCTATTTCAGGCTAATAAAAAAAAATCCTTAAGGTCAAAAACCCAATTGCTTATTAGTCTGCCAACATGGAAGTTTTTCCTGTCGTTAGCAGTGCAACTCCAGCACAGAAATTCAGCAACTAGACACGAAGGTCTGTCTCAACAGCATTATTATCTTGAGCCATAACCAGGCATTGCTTCTAATCTTACTAATGTGCTTGTGTAGAAATACACACCCTGAATCAAAAGACACTTGAAATTTCAAGATAGTCTACAAGAGTATGAGCAGTGTTAGATGACAGAGAAATGTTTTAATAGCTACATTTCATCTGAGGGCTGGAAGACTATACCTCAGTGCATTCTCAGACACTCCTCTTGAAGGCATCTGCACCCCATCACTTCAACATTCAGGTATTTCATGCTTGCCATGCACAAGCTCTACAACTCTTTAATTGCTATAAATATAAAGTGATTGCTATAGTGAAGATGTACAAGACCTGTACAATTTGAAGAATGGAGAGCTTCAAGAGAAGCAAACTGACTGAGCTCAAGGAGACAGGATCCCCTCCATCTAGAAAAAAAGAAATGAAGCTGCCGAAATGCTAGTTCCTGGTTCTTTCTGTAAAAAGAAGGGTGGATAGAAAGCACGTGGCTTGCACATCTGCTTGTCTAGCACACCCTGGCAAATACCCTTCTCCTACTTCAGTTAGATAACCTGAAACTGTAACCAAACCACTTTTATAACTGTACCAAGACATTCTCTTTAAATACGACTTGGAGTTAACTGCAGCCCCACTCCAGCTCCCGAGTTGGCCTGCACAGGTTAGAAAGAACTTCAATATTCAAACTGTGTGCAAAAAACAGTAATACATATATGAGAGCATCTTCAAATTCAGCATAAAACCAGATGTAAGCTTCATCTGAAGTGATGTGTTATCTCCTTCATATTTACAGCTGTTTAAGCATTCAAAGCAGCAGCCAAGCTTTAAAAAGAAAAACAGTACTTTCCCAGGAAGTAAGTCTACAATAAATCTGTGCTGATGCGAGTTCCAGAGAATTTCAACATTCTACACAAAACTCATCAGCAAGGTCTAACTGCTGTAGAAGAAAGAAGTAGAAAACCACGTTTTCACTAAAGCCTTCTTTCTAAATCAGACATTGAAACTTAATTTCTTCATTCACATGCAATGAGGCAGAAGAACTTCTCAAAGAAGTGTTTCCAAAGGCTGTTTGAAGTTTCAAAATAAAACAAGCTTCCCAGGCCTTGCCTTGTAGCACACTAGTCCCCACAGCTGCCTGTTGCTCTGTCAGGACAAATCCAAGTCCAGCAGACTGCATCCAGCAGATGAACTGTTTTCCTTGGCATCATACTGACCTTTTCCACTATGGGATTTCAAAACAAACATCAAGAAATCAATTCCAACATTTGCTGGAATACTGTTAACATCTTTTGATGTATTATGCCTGTCACTCATCACATACACAAGCTCTCCAACTACTTTTTACAAGCAAAGTGGTGGCTACTATGAAGATTCACAAGAATCCTGGGATGTATAAGCTGAAGAACTAAGGTCTCTGGCTATGAGGAAAGTACATGCCCTACTGCCATTCAATTTTTCAAGTCACAGGAATGCAGAAGAAAATCTGCTTACACTTTTACCAACATTTTTTAAATGAAGTTATGCATCCAAGGGATATATACTGCTCACTTGCTCTAATCGGCCTCTCCGCTCAAGAGAGGTCACACCAGTGACCCAAACACCACTGTCCTCACCTTACAGGGTATCAGAAGCACAAGACAGAAAAGACAGATTAGCCCTTTCTAACCTTCAAAGGAAGGCATTGCAACAAGAACAGCAGCACTAGGCTAAAAGAAACAGCTCCTGGAGAGGGAGGAGTGGGCAAGAGCCACATGTGTCAGCTATGACTGCATACACTAATTATAAACCCCCAAATAAGGGAACCCTCAAACTTAGCCAGTCCTTACAGTCATCAGCACTGGAACAAGCTTCATCTCCAGATTCCACCTGAAGCCCAGCCCCTACTAACAGCCCTGTCAATGGTATCTCGCTCTGCAGCAAGGGACAAGCAGAGCACTGGTTAACCAGCCCATGGAAGAAAGTCCCAATGGCCACATTCCACACTATGCTCTCCACCTATAAATATGGTGGATCTCCAGTAATTCCAGAGTTATACTAACTGTTGTTTACACGCAGTCTTAACTTTATGTTCTCTTTACACTGGCAATGAGACTTTAATAAAACTTTTTTATGAGATTATACATGCTTTTCAGTCTCCACTGATGAGGTGCTTTGTTCACTTTTAGTTTCTATAAATATACCAACAATAAAGGGAAATATTTTTGCACATGCTATCTTCTAAACACTTGGTTAAATTCAAGTCCTCTTATGCCTTCTCAAATACCATTAACATTATACCCATGAGGATCAAGTCCAACTCCTGTCTCCACATAGGTTGCCCTTTTAAAATTTAAACCAGACACCTAAGTGTTGTCCAAACACTTCTTGAACACTGACTGACTGGCTCAAGGCCATGACCACTTCCTTGAGGAGCTTGTTCCAGCACTTGACCACCCTCTCAGGGAAGAGCTTTTTCCTAATATCCAATCTGAACTTCCCCTGATGCAGCTTTAAGTCATTGCCTTATGTTCCATCACTGGGCACCAGAGAGACAAGATCAGCACCTCGCTTTCCACTCTCCCTCATGAGGAAGTTGTAGACAGCGATGAGGTCACTCCTCAGTCTCCTCTTCTCCAAGCTGAACAAACCTAGTACCCTCAGCTGCTCCGTGTAAGTCCTGCCCTCTAGTCCTTTCATCATTTTTACTGCCCTCTGTGTTGGGCTTGGGGCAGGGGGGCATTTTTGGTAGCGAGGGAAAGGGCTATAGCAATGGCCCCTGTGAGAAGGTTTGTGAAGCTCCCCTGCCTCCAAGACAGACCCATCTCCAGCCCAGGCTGAGCCAGTTAGCAATAGGGAAATGCCTCTTTGAATCCATGTTTATAAGGGGAAGAACCAGTTTGGCAAGGAAGGATAGAGCCATCAGAATGTGAACAAAAAGAGCATCACTGACATGAAGGAGGAAGAAGGGAGGAGACTGAGAACTTCAGACACCCAGATCTGCAAGAAGAGTAGGGGGAGGTAAATGGAGTCCCCTGTAGACAAGGAGGTTCAATGTCAGAGCAGACACCCACATGTAGGCTATGGATGACTCCACGCTGCAGCAGGAGGCAGATGTGACTATGTGGAGAGCTCATAATGAGCAAGAAGACCCCAGAGATGTTCAGTGCCAGAGCGGAGGGAGAAGGTGAGACAGAGCAGAGACCCATCTGCAGCCCATGGATGTCCCCATGCCGGAGCTGGGAGCTGTGTCTGAAGAGGTCTGTGACTCCATGGGAAGCTCGTGTTTGTTCCTGAGCTCTTTTAGCCCATGAGAGGGACCTCATGCTGGAAAGAGCAGCAGAGACGAACTGACTGCAACTCCCATTCCCTGTCCCCTGTTCCACTGGGGGGGAGAAGGCAGAGGAACTGGGAACAAAGTGATTTCAGCCCAGGAAGAAGGGAGGGATGGGGGGAAGGTGTTGTAAGAGGTGGTTGTTATGTCTCACTATCCTACTCTGATCTACTGGTAATGAATTAAATTGATTTTTCTTCCCCAGGTCAAGTCTGTTTTGCCTGTGACCATAACTGGTGAGTGAGCCGTCCCTGTCCTCATTTTGATCCACAACCCCTTTGTTGTGTTTCTCTCCCCATCTCACTGGGTCGAGGGGAGTGAGTGAAGGACTGCAGGGTCTTAGCTGTGGTTGAAACCACCACAGCCTCCTTTGGGCACACTAATATTTTAGTATCCTCCTTATATTGTGCAGCCCAAAACTGTTGGTATATTTTATCCTGATGACCTTCTAATCTACCAGTACATTAAGAACATTAAACAGGTTCCATAAATCATGAAGAAGGCACACTAATATAAACCATAATATTATTGTATGGTGTGATGTGCTAAGATCCAACTAATTATCCAGT
>NW_010319565.1:0-43629 GCF_000700745.2 Antrostomus carolinensis | reverse complement strand
CCCCCCCAAAAAAAAAAGAAAAAAACAAACCCACCACCGATTATAAGAACTTCTTTATGGATTTTTGTTATAAATTTAAAGTACTATAACTCAAAATAATCTGTATTGAAGAGTAGTCTAAAAGCACACAGCCAATCTATATTCCTTTCCTGATGAAAAGAGGGAAACAACTGAATTTTCAGTAGGGGAATAAAGTAAGGAATCATTTTTTTTCTACCACATTCTTAGTTTGTGTCTGTTTCAGGTTGTTCTCTCTCATGGGATGTGGCATGCACTTATCCCTTGCTCTAATTTCTTCTGAGATCTTAGCTGCCCATACAAACATCTTGGAGTGGACAAAAATTTTATAGGGACACTCTCACTTGTTACACATTGCACTCTGTATGTTCTTGACAATGACACTCGTACCACTGAAGTAGCAACACTAAGTTTGTATAGAAAGAAGTTACAGATGGAGAACCACCACCATTCTTTGGTTCTGCTGCTCAATTGTTCTGTACATGACACACTAAGAAATGCAAAGGGGACTATGCTGGACCTGCACTGTTACACTAACACCATGTATGGTTATAATCCATAGCTAAGCATTTAGGATATTTACTGGCAAGTGCACAGAAGGGATCTAGTTACAAGATTTTCAGCATCTTTTATTAAGTATATGGGCACAACTGCACGTATACCACTTACAGTGTAAATCTTCACTAGCAGAAGCACAGGACAGTGCTGCCTGTGGAAATGGTACTCTACAAGAAAACCACATTCAATACTCTTCACAAGTGCTTTAGTTCTGGCCTTTTTCTAGTGTCTTTTTGAATAGTGAACCAGACAGTGGTCTGGACAGGGATATAACTTAATTCTCACAGAACAGAGGAGCAGTAGGGTGTGTGATAAAAAATGTGAATCTAAATAAAGCACCTCACTACCTAAGGACACTGTTCAAAAATTGATTGAAAAAGCAGCATGATCCTTATTGAGATGAGATGTTTTCAGGAAGAGAGGCTGCAACTCTTATAGAAGCTGAGACCTGATTATTTGGTTGTATTGCAGCGCCATCACCTCTTCTCCCCACTTTGTCCTGTTAGGACTTATCCTAGCCTTTCTGTGTCCAAAACTGGCAGAAAAAGCAGATGCTCTACCAACTTTGTCAGCTACACAGGTACTCCCTGTGACTATCATAACTGGATGTGAGCTAAAGATGTTGGAACTTTGTGTGGAACCCATTCCTTCTCTACAAGATCCTAAATTTGTTTTGTTGGTACCCATAATAAACTGATATCGTGTGACAGGTGCCCTTCCTTCAGACACTGTCTGGAAGCCCAGTGACTTTTCTGAAGGTGCTCAGAAAGGAGTGGAATGCATTTCCCAATAATTTCCTAAGGGTGAAGTTACCTTTCTTTCTACAGAACAGAGAAAGGGCTTCAGGATGTTATTCAACTCATCCAGCTAAAGTTGTACTTTGGTTGGGATTGAAATAAAATGTATTTGATCTCCTGAAGCTACAATTAGACCCCAAATGAGGAAATAAAGGAGGAAGGACCTATGGAACTCCCTAAAGCATCATTTCTACCATTCATCTGCTGTTCAGAGGCAGAACATCACCACAACTCACAGCAGGCATAGTGATTTCCTACTCCTCCCCTCTGTCTCTTCATCTCAATATTCGTAGGAGGAGAAGGGGAGCTCCAGTACAGCCAGAAACAAGCTACAAGCGGATAATTTAGTCTCATTATAACATTGGTTTCCATAAGTCTCTACAATCTATAAACTATTCATAGTCAGTTTCTGGAAAGAATGAGATGGATACCAGGTGGAAATACAGAGTGAGTAAGACAAAATAAGCAGCATCTTCTTATTCCTCTTTTACAGACAAGTAAAGATTGAAGTACTTCCTGAGGTCCTGACTCTGAGGATTAACAATCAAATCTCACACTTCAGAGCTCCAAGTACTTTTCTGAAAAGGTTGAAAAAGAAATGTTTTGATCCACAGAATCTTAACTAAGCCGGTAAAAGTGGAGGGGTTTTCCACTTTCTCTTGAAGTAGCAGATGGAAATCTATAGGTAGAAGCATAACACTGAGGAAGGCAGAACCAATGTTCCAGTGATGTTCATTAAGTGCTGTTGCTTTCTGAGATAAAATGTTGTAAAATGGATACAAAGAATACCATGGCATCAAGAACTACGCATAATATGTTTCTTCCTGGAAATAAAATTATTTTTTGAGGGCACTAATAAAGAAAGTAATTTGCAGAAAGGTAAGTCTATATGGAGCCTTGTTGTCACAGTCCCTAAATTCCAGTAAAAAAATATCATTGCATATTTAAAGAATTATGGAAAAAGGTATCAAAGACATCAGATACATGTCCATATTCTGAGACCTCCTCAGAAATAAAGGGAAATGAGATGGTGTGTGGAGACCAGCTGATAGGTTTTGAACACTGTGCCGTGTTCCTAAGGAAGTTTTCACCAAAACTTTAGTGAACAAGCATGCTGTATACAAAGTTGTGAGAAGCAATTCTATCAGCAGATGTTTATCGAGTTCCTATAAACCTCCAAATGTCAATGATTTTTTTTTTAATTGCATCTTTGTAGGCATATTAGACAAAATAATGAATAAACACTGGCATCGGTGTTTATGGATGTCATTTGCACGCACAGTACTTACACAGTTAGGGCATCTCTATTTCAAAATCCTAAGCAGTCCAATAAAAACTGCTTTTTCAGATAATTTTTGATTCCTTCTGTAGAAGCAAATTTCCCAAGATACTCAAACAATGACCCATACAGATGATTTATTACCATGGAGAGAGAGAGGGAGAGAGAGAGAAAATCTTAATGATTTTTATTTTCCTGAAAATGTTTTTAGTTCGATTGGTTTTGTTTTGCTCTCTGTTTATATTCTCTTTGTTAATAAAACAAAACAGCATGAATAATTATCTATTCCAATAGCAGTAACTTTTTTATTTGGCCAAAGTGTGGATCATTTTCATATTTTCTTCATCAGAACATATTTTTTCCACTAGAGAACATCAGCCTTTTTTCTTTGTCTCTCTCTTAATCACCCCTAGAGCTAATGAGCCTATTTTCTAAGAGGAGTCCAAACTATTCATACCCAAAGGAAATGGAATTTCCTGCGCATTTACAGAAATATATATGTACACACTTCTGGCATTTATTAAAGGTCTAGGGGGAGTTCTCCTTGCTGAACGTCCACCTATCTCTTACATTTCCTTCACCTTTTTTGTACATTTTTATGTACTAACTCAACTAAGAATACCAGGAGAATGTAGAAATTATCTTATTTTCATCCAACGACAGATGTTCCAAATGCTCAGTCCTCTCCTGCAGGGGTTGGATCTGGGAAAATGCATCTGTTGCAATGAAATGCAGTTAGGCAGAAAAGATGCAGTATAACTTTTATAGGAAACAAAAAATCTTACTTCAATTTCTATACTTTCATTTTAATACAACTTTTCTTTGCAGGGCTTGTTTTATCATTTTAAACAAGTATTTCAGTTGGAACTGTATGGTCTTATTCATACTTGCTCTTGAGATAGGATACTAAAAAGGAAAAAAAAAAAAAAAGTCTATCTTTCCAGGAAAACCTTTTGACAATGTTCAATATAAAAAACAGTAGTACCTATAATTCCTGAAAGAAGAGCTATTTGCTTGTCTTGTCAGGAGTAGAACTGTATCGTCTTCTTAAATTTTATATTTTGCAGCGCCACACTAATAGAATCGTGTCATTAATGAAATTCCAACTCCAGTCACAGAGAGCATACAAGGAGTTATTCTAGCTCAAAGATAGTCTGCCACTTTTGTCACAGGTAAGTGTGCTTACTCCTTCATGCCCTCAGGGAGGGGCAGATTCTTCTACAGATCTCATGGGTTTTATGTGGTCTTTCCCAGTAGGAATAAGCCACTCATTTATGTTGATCACTTGCTCATTTTGCAATGGAACGTAAGCCAGATCATCATGAGTATCATAGTTCTGCAGTAATTTCTCACAGTTCTTCATGATGCTTGAAGAAAGTTCTCATACTTGGATTAGAAAACGTACCATATAAAGTGGCTCAGGTTACTAGAGGGCAAAGTACAATAGGATATATCCACACAATCCTATTAGCAGATATATCTCACAGCTCAGCAAAACCATGGATTTCCATATGACTACTTGTATCCAGGCCAGATAAACTTGGTTACTAGAACCATATACCCATCCCCATGTTTAGGGTCCTTTTGTGCACTCATTGCATTTACAGAACAATCTAACAAAAACCAGATTCATTCATTACAGCCTATTTGTATGAGAATGACCAGCTAATTTTTCTAACATATTTTTAGTCCAGTTTTAGTATCCTGTTTGGGGAACTCTTGTTTTTTCAGTATGAACTCTTAATTTGTGGTTTAAGTAAGCATATTGTGCTGTCAAGTAAAGATAAAAGAACTTGTTATCTTCAGCTTGGCATTTGGCTCACAAATTCAGCATACATCTTTTAAAGACTGTGCAAAGTAATGGTATACACAGCCAGCCAAAAAGTTACATTTAACTCATCTTCATGAACACAGGAAAATTCCTCTGTCAGACATTACTATAACCAAACAATTGTAATGTAAACCCTGCTTCTTGTCCTTTACTTTTACTGTACTATTAATGGATATAATTGACTTTCACTATAATCATCTTTTAGGTAATATAGTTCATGCCTAAGTAGGTTTACATATGTTGTTGCCTGGAGTCATTTTCACTTAATGTGCTTAGTCTTCTGCTGCATATTTTTCCAATGGACTGTTCTTAAAGGGAAAAGATCAGTGTTGGAATTCAGTAAAAATATCTAATTGTTTTACACAATTGATCCCATGATTCACCACCTCAGTGTGTACTGGAGGGACAATGTGACATGGCATAAACAATCCAGGAGATTTCTGGAGATTATTAAAGATAACTGATGATGATTAATGAACCGAGGAATTGTTTGCTGGGTCAAATAAGGGTGGTATGCCTAGTTGGACCAGTTATTCATTGATGAAGAAGAATGATGTATGTTGTAAAGGTTGATGGTAGCCTTCACAGTAGTAACTATGAGATAGGAAAGTTTAAGATCTTGAGAGAAGTGTGTAAAACAAATAGTAAAATCACAGTCTTGGACTTCATGAGACCAGACTTGGGCTTGTTCAGGGATCTACTTGGAGAAACCAATGGGAGAGGTCCTGGAAGGCAATGAGGCCAGGAGACTTGACTGCCTTAGAGCTCAGGAACTGTCCATGCTTTGAAATCACTTCAGTTTTCATCACATGACCAAACTGTAATCCCATTCTACTTTTGCATTTCTTTTCCTCCTGAAAAAAAATCAGTTTTATACATATGTTCATATTTTTTTGTTGAAAGAAGTGATGCGAAAAAAAAATTATTTAATTTTCAGACTTTATCTATCTTCAGTCTTCTCCGTTCCTTACAATGACTTTTGCTACATAGCTCAACAAAAGATGCCTTATTTACCTTCTTATGTACTTTCCCAATTTCTTTATTTTCTATCTATGCCTTACATTATTTTTACAC
The DNA here is from genome assembly GCF_000700745.2 of Antrostomus carolinensis. NCBI lineage: Eukaryota > Metazoa > Chordata > Aves > Caprimulgiformes > Caprimulgidae > Antrostomus > Antrostomus carolinensis. The sequence goes on along the minus strand of NW_010319565.1, from coordinate 38,072 downwards.
ATTCTAACTCTCATTTGGTCACATGCTCAGTCATCCTCTGTCACTTATTCTTTCTTCTATATACGTCTATTTACTAAACTCATTAATAGAATAGAATAAAACAGAACACTTTGGTTGGAAAGGATCTACAATTATCATCAAGTCAAATCACCTTCAGGGCTGACCTAATATTATACAGATACATGAATAAAGACTGAGGTTGTCAGTGCCTTTTCTTTGTCTTGCTTTTCACTGCTTGGGTCTGTTCTTAGTCCTTCCATGTCCATGAGCCTACTAGCAATTCTAGGGGTATCAGACATCTCCCACCACATGGGAAGACAGACTTAGATAGTACTTAAGTCAACAGACCTCACCTAAGTCCATGAAATCAGGTGGGCTGTAGCTGAGTGTGTTGAGGAAGCTGGCCATTGTCCTGTGAGGCTGCTTTATCTTGTCTTCGAAAGATCCTGGTGATTGTGGGAGGTTCCTGATGACAGAAACAAAACCAAGTGCCACACCCATCTTCGAAGAGGGAAAGATAGAATATCTAGGGAAAAACAGGTTAGTCAGCCTTGGTGCCCTGGAAAATTGCGATGCAAATTCTCCTGGAAGTTATTTCCAAGCAAACAACTGACAAGAACGAATGGAAACAGCCAGCATAGATATACTAAGGGCAAGTTATGCCTGATTAAGCTGAATATCTTCTAAGATGAGATGACTAGCTGTGTGGGTAAGGGGAGAGCAGTGGATGTTGGTCACCTTCTTCTTAGTTAACCTTGATTTTTTACACAATCTCTCTTATTATCTTTACCACCAGATTGGTAAGATAACAACTGGAAAGTTGATCTATGAGGAAAATTAGTTGGACCACTGGGCTCAAAATTTGTGACTAGCAGTTGGCAGATGGTTTTTCATTATATTCATCAGGAGATTATATTGGGACTGATACTGTTTAATATCTGTATTAATGGCCTTATGGAAAAGAATGCAACCTCAGTAAATACTGCTGTGAATCCAAACTGGGGACAGTGGATGATACACTGGAAAGTAGGGCTTTTATTCAGAAAGCCCGTAGAAGCTGAGGGTTGAATGTCAGTGACACGAGCTAACAAATCCTCCAGAGCACAAGAGAAAATTTTACTCAATATGATCTTTTTAGTTTCAATGATTATCAATATGATTTTTCTTCAGCGCTTGATCAAAACAAATTCTGAGAATTATTGTTCTTGATGTCCTCATCATAGTTCTCCTTATAAAGAACCCATACATTCTTGTGATATATAAATTATGTGGCCTGCTAATGCTTTCCCTGGTAACTTTGAAGCAACTATCCAATTTCTACCACACGTAGCATAGAAGTAGAAGTCTCACAGCTATAAAGTTCCAACAAGTTTCATGAAAACAGACACAGGAGTAGAGAGGTGTTTGCCCCAAATACATGAAAAAAGTTCAGTTTCAGATCAGCAGTGTTGGACATGGGAGATAAAAGCTTACCTGGGAGAGAAAAAGAGGTGAGGATAAAAGCTAAGGTGCTAGCAGGCAAGGTTGGAGATGAAGTAGTAACAGTCTGGGACATGGATAGAAAGGATGTGGAATAAACCCACAGGAAATTGTGCTCCTCATAAAATATCCTGGAGTTTGAAGTTTGAAAATTTTGAGCACAAAGTGAAGATAACAACCAACACAGTCTAAACTTAAAGGATATCTAAGTAACTGGTAAAACAGAAACAAAAGTATTCTCTCCTGTCCACAAAGAAAAAATACAAAAGCTTTTTCATGTGTCTGGGTATGCATCCTGACACTTGCCCAGTGGGATAAAACAGAATAAACTTGAAAAATGTGATGTCTGAGGGATCTCAATACTGGAAAACTTGTTGGAAGAAATCATTGACATACCTATGGGGTCTAAGTATAATAAAATTGTGTAAAATGAAAGTGGCAATAGTTGTGAAATTAAAATGGCAGTAGCTCTGGGAAATTCTTACTGACTTGTGAATGAGCCAGTATCATCTCTGTTACCTCTTCTAAAGGAACTCTTTGGAGTGAAGGATATTTGATTTAACCATATTATTTCTCCTCTTAAGAGAATTAAATTATGATTTATGAAAGAAGAAGGGGTGTAATGTGAAGGTGATGCTTGGGTTTACAACTTTTAAGAGATGCTACTCTTAGAAATAAAAGCCTGAAGAATATAAAAAAAGAAAAACGTCGGAGTTCTGAAATCTATTATTTTTCCACCACACGGGAACATAGTTCTTTTCATCTTTGACATGCATTATTTTGCTTTACATTTTCAAATTCCAGAAGTCTTTAAGCTCTGTCAATTCCAGTAACCTTATTACCTGCTAATTCAATTATTGTTCATGAGGACATTCATCCATTGTTTTTCAAATGGCATTCTTGGTTCAGGAGGCAATTGCAGAATTAAAGCTGCATCTGCAGCTTCATTCTGGCAAATGCCTATCCTTGCCGTAATGAAGCATGCTTATTACTCCATGTTAGAAACACTGCAAGTCTCAAAAAGGGAGTAGCAGATGTTTTCAGAAGAGCCTGGGGACCGGTAAAATGAGCAAGATGGAATTAGAGACTTTGAAGGGAGAAAGCAGAAAGGAGATCCTCTATTCCTTAAAGTTTCATTTCAAAATAAATGCCAAGGCTAATTCTTAATTAAATACTGCAGGGCTTTCCCCTCTCCCCCTGTCCCAAGATATTTCATATTGTCTTAGCTGACGAGGCCACCATTTCTTGTGATAACAAAATATTTGCAATGCAACAATACAAATTTAATCTGACACAACAGAATACTTGATCACCTTTCAATAAAATGTTTCCAGCTTTCTCCACCTCAAAACTTAACTTTTACTGGTTTTACTGGTTACTAATGTTTGAGGACATTAGTTCTCAAAACTAATGTTTGAGGCAGCCTATGTGAAAAAGTAGAAGATATATTCAGATGACATAACTGACCACAGGACTTCATTTAAAGCTCCTCTTCACCAGACTGGTGCAGGATTATCAATGTGTAAAATGTCAGAGGAAATTTCCTAATATGAGGCAACCTTAGAAGCATATCTGTCCTTCTCTCAAACATTCTCAGCTAGTCTATCAGAAATACTTCTGTGCTGAATTCAAGCCCTGTCTACATTAGGAAATTCACACTGGAGCATTTTACTTGTTATTGCTACCCAGTGAACCTAAACTGATATACTTTAAGCATACTTACCTAAGGCTTTCAGTCTTGTTCTATTCCCTTAGAACATTATCAGAGCAGATTTCTTCAGAAGATAATAACAATAAAGGCCATCCCAAGCAGAATAAACTAACAATCAGGAAAAAAGAAAAAAAAAAAAAAAACCAACCACGCAACAAAAAAACCCAAACAAAACCAGATAGTCACCAAGTGAGATAATAAAGCATGCTCATAATTCTGCCTTTTTTCTTCATTGGTCCATTTACAATGGACCATGGCAACCCTAGTATCCTGTAGAAGGATGTGTTGTCACTCCACAATAAATGCTCCAATTTTAGATGTCCTGAATACTCTCTTAGCAGAGCACATATAGTCAAGTGCCAGAGAACAGTCAAGGATTAACATGGACAGCTCACATGATCTCTTCTGGAATGAAGAATCCTAGTTATGCATGAGACAGGTACTATACCAGGTACTGTGAACACAATAACTGGATCTAGAAGAAAGAGTGCTCTGAACTGCATGGACACAAACTTCTCCACTTCATTTGGCTCGTGGGCAATGGAAGCACTCACTTAGGTGGGTGTCTTTTCTAGTGCAGACATAATTTATGTTTTTTCTGCAATTGCACATGTCTTTTTGGACTGAGATATTTAACTCATTATCACTCTTCATGAAATACTCTTGAAGGCATGGAGCGTGGATTTTTTTTACCTTGATGTGGCATATGGATTGCCGGTGGACAGGGCTTGGGGAGGAACCCGAGGTAGTATTTCTGTTCTTGTGGTCTTAACCACAAGTTTCTCAACTGATAGCTGTCTGGTTTCACCATCTGTTTCAGTTCTGGTCTTAACCACATGCTTTTCAACTGATATCTGTCTCGTTGCAAATCTTATTACATTTGCTGATGGCTGCTAAAAAGTTGATGATTGTTGTTGCACTATAAATATTATGGCAAATATAATCTTTACAGTGTCCGTCTAGAGGTCAAAAATTAGCTTGGGCCTGTTACCCAGGCCTTGGTATATCACTGACTTACCATATTTTAAAATTTTACATAGAATAGAATTATAGAATCGTATAATTGTTTAGGTTGGAAAAGACTTTTAAGATAATCAAATCCAACCGTTAACCTAACACTGTCAAGTCCACCATTAAACAATGTCCCTAATTGCCACCATCTACTCATACCTCCAGGGATGCTGACTCAATAGTCTTTATATATTTCTTGAAGTTCTCATACAATTGTATGAAATGTAACTATATATTCCACATCATGTGAGTTAAGAAAAGTAGTAAGGGCTGTCATCTTTGATGTAGGAACACAAGACATTCAATGTCCAGCATTATGGGTTTACAGTTTACTGTAAAAAACAAACAAACAAACCAAAAAAAATCACCAAATATTAGCATGTAGATATCACATTCTAGATACCAGCATATCTAGGAATGTTGCTGCATACTGGAAAAGTTCTTTCCAGAGCAGCTGGCATGCATTGTCCTCCTGTCATTACAACTATAGACAAGGTATCTGCCAATACTGATAGCAAAATTGTTGCTCAGAAAGGTGAAGGTCCAGCATGCAAAGCATAACAAGCCTGACATCAGGATTTTTTTGCATGTACCTCTGCAAAACACTGCATATTTGAAGTTATTTACTCCATAGCACAGAACAATGTTTTGTCCATTCTAGCTGGTAATAGTTATAAATGGAGCCACTTGGCCAAAACAAGAGGAACAACAGGATATTTGGAAAAAGAATCTTAGTGCTTGACCTCTGATGCCAGAATTGCTATTGTTTCCAGCTGGTTCCCCTTTTTTATCACAAAATGTGCTGCAAGAAAAATCCCACAGTGCATAGGACCAGTGTTAAGGCAAGGAGGGTAAGATAACTTCCCAGGATGCTCATCAGGAGAAAACCTTGCTGTGATTTTGAGAGCAGTGTGAGCTGGTTGTCCAAGTGAGCACAGTTATGACTCATTCAGCAAGTAATGAACCATTACAGGATGTGATCAAGCTCCTTCTTCCCAACAAATCTACACAAAGTGAAGAAGTCCTATAAAGGTGTTTGTTTCCTGATGCTTTTTTTTTTTTTCTGTTTTAAACTTTCTTTACTTTGAAATATTGCCTACTAAGCAGCACAAGCATCTCCTATGTTAAACATGATTATCCTATTCATATAATGAACCTTCCACAGCCTGCTGCCATAGAAATCATATATTTAGATTCAAAATTACTGTAATCAGATTGTGCTGTGGTTTTAAACTCAACTGAAGATAGAAGCATTTTCTTTCTACTCCTCAAAAACAGAATTCACCACAGGAAAAAAAAAAAAAAAGCCATCTCAGTGTGTCACCACAATGCTAAATGCACAGGACAAGAAAGATTTTGGAAATAACACAGTTAATTTCCCTTCAAAAGCCAATTGCAAATGTTGCTTTCTATGATGGATGATACCTATTTCACTCACAGTTAATCTTTTCTACTAAAAGAGAATAGCTGGGCAGAAAAGCAGTCCTGTTTTCCTTGTTCTGCCTGCTAACCTCTGCAGCCAGAAGGAACCCTCTTGGGAGCAGGTGGGGGAAATCTCTCTGCAGAGCACACCTGAGATTGTTCAAGTGGGTGACTTTTCTGATATGCAGGGGAACAGGCAGTGACTGGAAAAGGGCATAAGAAAGTATAACAGCACAAGATTCTAGAGAACAGTGGAACAAGCAGAAGTGATAGAATGAAAAAAAAATGTTAGACATCCACTTGCAGAAACTCAGAAAAATTGCTGAACTGAGTACAGGAGTAGTAAAAAGGACTCTCCTATCAAGAATGCAGTGAGTACACTGAATATTTATTTTCACCTTATTTTATGGTTAGCCTTTCAGAGAAGGGCAACAAAGCTGATGAAGGGGCTGGAGAACAAGTGTTATGAGGAGCGGTTGAGGAAACTGGGATTGTTTAGTCTGGAGAAGAGGAGGCTGAGGAGAGACTTTATCACTGTCTACAACTACCTGAAAGGAGGTTGTAGCAAGGTGGGTATGTGATGTTTCTCCTAGGTAACTAGAAATAGAATAAGAGGCAATGGCATTAAGTTGCACCAAGGGAGGTACAGATTGGATGTCAGGAAAAATTTCTTCACTGAAAGGGTTCTCAGGTACTGGAATGGGCTGCCTAGGGAGGTGGTTGAGTCACCATCCCTGGAGGTATTTAAGAGATGGCTTGGAGATATGGTTTAGTAGTGGATAAGTATGGTTGCACTTGATGATCTCAAAAGTCTTTTCCAACCAGGCGATTCTATGATTCCCACCAATTGATCTAAGTTTCTCTGTTCAGAAAAGTGAAATCCTTCTGGTTAATTTTAATAAATCTGTAGCTCCAGAGAAGTAGTCTTTGTGGTACATTCAGTTTCTGGAAATATGTATGAAAATTTTCTTCAGAATCCTGGCACAATTTCACAACCATAAACTTTAATAGACACCTACCCCTGATATGTTTAGAAGATTGAACAATAAGATTATCAAAGTCACTTCTTCCTCAAAGAAAAGAGTGGGAACAAATGCTAATCTTGTTGCAGGTCTTGGTCATCATGCTGATAAAATTCAATGCTATGTAAAATATGAGTTCCATTGTAACATATAATGAAATATAATGGAATAGTTAAAAGTAAATGCATTATATGCAGGTAGATGGGTTTATAAGCAAGATCTGAACTAGTCTAAAAGGAGATATAGATACTCGAATGAATTTTTTTTCTCTATTATTTTCTACCTTTTACAACCGTTTATGTATAGTACAAAGCACGTAGCACAGACACTAAGACTTCAGAATGGTAACTCTGATTATCACCTCAATTCTTTCTGTATCACTGTACTTGAAGATGTAGTTAAATGAGACTCTGGGTTTGGTAGCATATCCACCTTAAGAGTTTCCCTTTCTTCCTCTGCCTGCTCATGCCTACCCTTGAAGTGCCCCTCATTTTTTCAAAACAACTCTTTGAAGGGCTCATCTGTAATCCAGACCACTGAACTGATTTGGGGTTTAAAAAAAACAAAAAAACAAAAAAACAAAAAAACCAAAAAACTCTGAAGAACAAAGGGTCAGAGATGGTTAATATTACTGTGGTAATCTCACTATAATCTTACTGCTCCCTATAATGTGTTTGACCTCTGCCAAGAAAGGGTAGAGGGGAGGCAAACTGCAATGCGGAAATGGGAATGAGAAGTGAAGAGAATATATTTAGTTGGTGTTACTGCTGAGGCTAATGTCTCATCAAATTGCATCTGGAGACAAATGTCCTGGGACGTTTGTACTGCACTTTGTGAAGTCCCGAAGCAGAGCAATACTGCTGAAATTCGGTACAGCTCACAGTCTGGTTGTGCTACACACCTGTTCATCCCGTCCTGCAATGACTGGTGGCACAAATCAGAGAGAATGGGGGATTATACACCAAAACATCTAAACTAATTTTAATTTTGTGGGAGGACAGAATGCCTAATTTTTCCCGCATTCCATCTTAAACAACCCTCAGCTAAAGTAGTCTGATAGTTTTAAGAACTACTTCAGTCTGATCCATTATTTCTTTTCAGACAAACATCTGCACTAGTAAAACCCCATATGTATAGCGTAACGCTGTATAACCATGATTTACAGAGAGACTGCTTTCTTTGCTTCTGTACAGAATTAAAATACTAGTAAAATTTTTTTCTATATCATCATATCCATGCAGGGGAAGGGAAGACTACATGACTTATTTGTAGCACAATTCCGTTCAACTTTCTGACAACAAACCAAAGCCCTCAGGATCCCACAACACCTTGTTACCCAGGTAAAGTTCTTTCACCTTCCTCTCAACTACTTTTTCTGCCCTCTTGATTAGCAAAGAGTGACTGATTACTTCAGAGTGGCTTTCTTTGCCTCTCTATTCTTTTCAATTTTAAACAAGGTTTGGTGCAACTGATCTTGGCTACTTGCCTTCTGTCCATTATCCTTCTACAGGCAAATCAGGCTCCAGGCAGACTCTGCCAGCTGTTCCTCATGGGATAGTGAATAAATTGGCATTTTACCTGCCTTGGAAGAGGTTATGAGCAGTTAGTTGTTTAGGATCCTGTGCATTCAAAGCCCAGTACATGTGTAAATTATTAGTCTAATTGCAGCAACAGAATGGTAAACAGCAATCAGCAATGAGGCTGCTACATAGACATCTAATTGCTTGTATGCAACAGCTGTTGTAATTGAAATTGTGACAAGACCTTGGCATTAATGTAATGATTCTAATAACTGGACACACAAATGAAACATAAATGAGGAGTTGCCTCTGGCAGGACAAAATGAAACAAAACCTGCAATTAAATAACACAGCAAACAAAAGAAAAGTATCACATGCATGACACCACAAAAAAGCAAATCTGTGCTAGTAGCACCCTAAAAGATTAGACTTTTCTTCCTCCTGTCTTCTGAGATTCAGAGCTCCCTCCCATCCTTTTGAATGAGAAGATATATTCCTCTGTGTTATATTTCTGGCAAAACTTGAAAATCGTAAGTAGAAGAACTCTAGATTCTGGGACTGCTCTCAGAAGAGGCTGAGTCAAGTGCTAGTTCACCTAGCCTCACCCATCTAAATGGAGAGGCAATCAATAGCTCTTTGCTACAAAATGTACTTTGTAGCTAACTTTCAGAACATTCTTATTTTTACTACTTAGTTTCTCAACAGCAGTGCTGTCATGAGACTTTAGATTATTTTGAATGAAAATTCTGAAAGCAGTAACTGAATTATAAGTAAAATTAACCGTACACACTGTTAATAAATGTATATATATATATGATTTTCTAAATGAAAAAAAATTCTACGACTTCATCATAATTGGGACTATTTTTTTTAACACACACGCACAAAAAAGGAATTCAATTAAATGCAGATAGAGTATTAGTGGAAGTGAATGAGCTGGAGCTTCCTTCCACAAATAACATCTTAATTGCAGTTAATTCATAAAAATAATAAGTATAATTTGTCATGGATTTCCTAAAAAAAATTTCAAAAAGCACCCATGCCACAAACAGTACTTTCTATGCATAAATGAAAGCAGCAACCATAATCTCAAAAAAAAAAAAAAAATTTTTTTAATACATAGTTCAACAGTAGCTTCAACAGACTATTTTATTTCTAATTTTCTATGAAATAACCTCTATTATTTCACCTTTTTCTGTACAAATGTTGTATTAATACTTATCAATAATGCTAACTTTGCCATTTCCTCTAGTAGGAGGTTATGTAGACGTTACCTTGGTGCAGCCTAAGCCAGGCACTTGATGATGGGATAATGAAATTGGTCTACCAGCTAGCAGTACTGCTGCTGCACCTAGAGACATAGGAGTCCTAATTTGTCTGGATTCCCGCTCCAAAGTGCTCTATCTGCTCTCTATTTTCTCATGACAATACAAACCTCCTGCAGAAAATACTTTTTTTTTTTTTTATTACCTAGCATGTTTGCCTGCCAGTGAGTAATTAACACTGTTATCACCTAATCAACTGTTGTTTAAATGCAGAATGTAAACTATGTCCTTGGTATTGTTCTTTTCACTCTGTACACTGGTAAAAACAATAGGCTCTTCAACAAAGTTTCCCAAAGCTCAGGCTCTTGAAATGTCAGTACACAGAGATTAAAAAGAAGCAGCTGTATTGCAAGAATTTACATCTTGCTGTACCTAGAGAATTAAGAACTTTAGCAGTCTACTTTAGGCATTTTCAAACTTCTTTTTTTAAGACCTGTATGAGAACATTTTTGTTTTCATAAATATTTTAATTGCTGCTTAAAACCACATAAAATGCCTGTCCTGGTTTCCACGGGGATAGAGCTAATTTTCTTCTTAGTAGCTAGAATAGCGCTGTGTTTTCAATTTCGTATGGGATTTGGTATGAGAAGAATGTTGATGATATACTGATGTTTTTAGTTGCTGCTAAGAAATCAAGGACTTTCAGCTTCCCATGTTTTGCTAGTATGCAGGCATACAAAAAGCTGGGAGGGGACACAGCTGGGACAGTTGACTACAGCTGACCAAAGGCATATTACATACCATATGACATCACACTCAGCATATAAAACTGGACAAAGAAGAAGGAAGGATGGGACAATCAGAGTGATGGCGTTTGTCTTCCCAAGTAATCGTTATGCATGATGGAGCCCTGCTTTCCTTGAGATGGCTGAACACCTGCCTGCCCATGGGAAGTAGTGAATTAATTCCTTGTTTTGCTTTGCTGGTGTGCTTGGCTTTTGCTTTACTTATTAATCTGTCTTTATCTCAACCCATAAGTTTTCTCACTTTTACCTTTCTGATTATCTCCCCTATCCCACCAGGTGGGAGAGAGCAAGCAGTGGTGTGGTGCTTAGTTCCAACTGCCATAAACCATGACGATGCCAAATTATTGCATTAGACAACTCAGGCACCATTCAGCTCTTTCCATGAGATTGTCTGTCTTCTGACATCATGTGATTAATTTTTAGTTCATGCTACAGTCAGTGATGTCTTTTCACTTATTTCACAGGACTTCAATGAGGTCCTGACTGACAGGTGAGGCATTCTATTCCTGTGCCTTTTCTAGAGCAAAGCTCAGTGCAACACAAGGCCACAAGGTCTGTAGTAACTGACAGCAGCAGCAGCGTTCCTGGGGAAGCACACAGAATCACAGAATGTTAGGGATTGGAAGGGACCTCAAAAGATCATCTAGTCCAATCCCCCATTGGACATTGTATGTGGAGCACACTCCAGACTCCACACTGGGTTCAGGCAGTACCATCCAAGTACCTCATCTTCATTCTTAAAGAGCAGCTATAAACTCTCTACTCAGCTTGCAGCAACATCACTGTGGATGACTCTCTTGGGCTCTAAGAATTTTTTTCCCTAGTCCTGATTTATTTTTTTTTTTAAGACAACACAAGGCTGTTTGGTGTTGGTTTTTGTTTGTTCCTTTGTTTTTTCCCCTAGAGGTAGAAAGACAATATCCCTATGACAAAGACTTCTAGGTTGGATATGGAAGACCTTAGGGGAAGATCATATTCTGCAGTTCTCCCACATTTCATCTGAGTCTCTTATCTGTAAGTCAGTCAGAAGTAGGTCATTCTTAATCTCTCCTGCTAGAAAAAAACAAAATAATGAAAGTAACCTCTGCCATCTGAGAAGTTCTGTGGCAGAACTTAGGTCTTCAACAGTCACATTGACTAGCATATCTTTATGCTTAACGATACTCCGCGTCTCTTACCTTGATCAATTCATTCTGCACATTGAAAGTTCTGTGGCAGAACTTAGGTCTTCAACAGCCACATTGACTAGCATATCTTTATGCTTAATGATACTCCGCGTCTCTTACCTTGATCTATTCATTCTGCACATTGGGACAAATCTGTTCTTATATAGACTGGGATTTGGGGTTGGTGGGTTTTTTTTAAGCAGAAATCTTTACTATTTCCAACCAAGACATTTTCAGAGGGATTATAAACCAGGGGCCATTTTCATCATCGAGCATCCAGACTGTTACTGCTGGGAACCTCAGACCAGATCTCTGTCTGGTTTCCTATGCTGCAGAGAACTTTGACAGCTTTTCACAGTAAGATGCACTTTATCTCATGCTCAAAACTCTACCACATGCTTCAGAACTGGCATCTCATAAGGTTAGACAGAAGCAACAGGGTAAATTTTATTATGCCTGACCATAGGAGAATACAGTAAGAGCTGTAAGTGAATAGCACCAAAGCCCAGATCAAACATCTTAACTTTATGTAATTCAAATACTTAAGTTAGCTTTCTAGACACCATGGACTTCTTCAGAAAATAGACAGGAGTACATTTCTGCTCCATTACCTATGTTAAGAGTTTACAGTGAAAAGAGTTTTATTTAGGCATACCTGTTAAGTATCTAAAATCAGAAATATAATCCCTATATCTCGCTGCTCCTCTGCATGATCATCTGAGGCAAACCATACTTTTACTTCCTTATCTTTATAAAATTAATAAGTAGACTTCAAAACATTAGAAAAATGAGAACAATTCAAGCACTGTAGACTCCCTCAGCTTAAACAAAGATATTGGAATGGCATTGACCATAAGTTCAGTCTGTGAATATTTCTGGAACAGTAGCTGTTAAAATTTTCAGTGAATTCACTATTTTTGTTGTCAAATAAACCAAGAGAGGAGTTCTAGGTGTTTTATTATTTTGGGTCCTGAAAGAAACAAAAAATTTTAAAAGAGTAATTAATCTGTGCATGTATAAAAGTGTATCAATTTAGGTTTCAGTGAATACATTACAACACAAATAAATATATAGGTTGATATTTTTGACACTTTCTGCTTTTCTTGAAGGTTGGTACATGCTTAGACTGAAGTTTCTATCCCTACAATACTGGAAGTTGAAAGTTATTCTTGGTGTTTTATTTGTCTTTATGAAGCAGATTTGAATAAACAGTTCTAATACATGGCATTACAAAGATGCAAAAACATTATATTTAATAAGTAAGTCAATGTTATGTGATATTTGTTAAAATGTAAGTTCTATAAAACATTCTAGTATCTGTTAAAAAAGAAGCATGAATATCTATAATGACAAATGAAAGGAGGAGCTAGAATTACGTCATATAAAACATTTCTTTAAAATGTAGTCTTCACTCTACTAGCTCTTCTCAATGTTATCCTTGCTTTCCTGAAAGAGCTTATCGACAAGTAAAGTTATTATTAATGTTTTGCTAATGACAATCCATGATGATCACAGGAACATTGAGGATTTACCCAATTCAGCAGTCTAAGTAAAAACTTTTGATGAAATACCAGAAGAGAGATAAACATTGCCAACTTTTGTTTACCACCTTATTCAAAATGCATAAGGAGCCCGTGACTCCAAAGCCTGTGTCCTACTCATGTTGACAGTGACAGAAGGCTGCAGTCATGATGTTGCCACTTCAGAAGTACCTTCCAAAAAAAATCAGAACAGCAAGATTATTCCTTCTGAGATACCGCACATAGTGAATATAGCAAACCTAACTGAAAGTGATAGTACAGTCTCTGATTTAAATTTTAGAAATAGAGTGACTGATGAAGCTCTCTCTTTTATTAAAGTTTAATATACAATGGCAAATACAAAAGGAATCAATATTGCAAAAAATATATTTTCCCTGTAACCATTTATAGGAATTACATGGTGTACGTAGTTCTGTCTCTGTCCTGGTGGAACTGCACCTATTGGATCTAGCTGAATTCAAGTGAAGTAGAAGATACTTAATAATTTATCTTTTTTTTCAATCTTCTGCACAATACACTATTATATTTAGCTTAAATATTAAAAAGAAAATCTAATTTTATGCAAAGCATCAGAGAGTCAGGGAATATATTAATTTCACCAACTTATCTGTAAATAAATTCTCAGTGAATCAGTTTATTTACAAGCTGCAGCATACTATTATCACAGTATATCGAGATGAAAATGCTGTTAAAAGAAAAAAAAAAAAAAGAAACAGTCCACTTAAAAGTTGGAGGGTTTTTAATTAGTTTTTAAAGTTCTCATTTTGTTTAGGTTTCAGCTGACATGGGCTGTAGAGCTTCCACATGCTGGGCTCCCACTATATATCTCCTCCTCTGCACAGATGCAAAATAAGTAACTTGATATTCTTGAGGTGTCATGAAGCAGGGCATTCTGCCATTTCTCCATGAGAATCAATGGGAACTATTTGAGTACAAAATGTGTTTCCAGATCCACAGTGTCACCTATCCAAGACATGTTTAACGGATTTGTTGAACGCAGGTGTCAGTTAACATGTCTGGTTATAGAAACAAGCAGTTCTATGAGTAGCAGGACTAATGAAGTCTGACTTCATCTAGATTTACAGTTCAAAGGATTCTCCTGCACTTACAACATCTCTCTTCGATAGAGTGTCCACTATCATGAAATGGCCTTATGCTGTAGCATTACTCTTGGGTGAGGGGGGAGGGATTCTTTCCAGATGCGGAGACCTTTGCTCTGATAGGGTCCCCTCTTGTATCCAGGCATCTAGTTTGATAAAGGAATTTCTAGCTCTATTTATTTATTTGTCAAATTTGATTAAAAGTTATCATCTGACAACTCGCAGGAGTGAGGCAGGGGAAGATGTTTAAACACGTATCACATGCAAGGAGTACAGTCTCACTAGTCTTGCTTTCTTAAGAATCCAGGGTAAGAGGGCTCTGAGTGCTTCTTGTTTTGCCTGCTCTCGGTACCAAAGCTGTTAACTGTCTGAAACTCTAGCTTCCTCCCTGCTCTTCTATGCCCGGCAGCACAGGCAGATTTTGTGGGGAGTGACAGAGTCCCCAGGCAGGTCATGACTGCTTGAAACTGCTGAAATCACCTGTGTGAGCAAGTTACCTGAGAACACACGTGACTTTGAGTGAACTGTAAATTGCTTTCTCAGTGCAGAATAAATCATCCTGATTCTGAAGAATCTTCAAAGCGTCTTAGTTTTGTTTTTCACTCTGTATAATATAATCATTCACTGTTATGACATGGAAATGGAAGTGATGTCTCAGAATCAGGAGAAGGCCGATCAAAGCATCCCTCTCTGTTTTGATTAATATTCATTATCTTGTTCTTTAATTAAAAAAAACCCCAAACACTAAATAACAAAAAATCCTTTTTCTTCTTAAATCATGATTCTTTTTTATTTTCTCTCCTTTTTTTTTTTTTTTCTTCCCTTCTGTTTTTAATATCCTCATTCATCTGAAAGTTTTGAGGTTTTTACATCCTGCTTCACTGAAATGAGCCTCTGGCTCTCACTACCTAGTGGTGACAAAGCACCTAATGTGATGCACTAATACTACCTTTCTAGAATAATCTTCAAAATTTTCTTACCAGTAAATTCAATTTTTAAAAATATATACTGCTTTATCTTGCATATTTTCTTTTGAGGTCTTATCCAAAGCTTTCCTGAAGCTGAAGAAAGGAATAATGAATCCTCCAGATCTCTGAGTCAAATATTTTTGCACTGTTAAACTGATCTAGTAATATTCCAGTAACACATTGTGATAGTTTAACTTAGCTGGCAACCAAACAAGGCACAGCCACTTGCAGCACCCCAACCTTCCAAAAACCAGGACATGTACTAAGCCAAATTAATACCAAATGTCAACTTCATAATTGTGGCATTCAGAACGAAAAGCAATTGTATTGATTCTCCTGAAGCTCATTTCTATACCTGCTATTATATTGCAAAACAGCTGGTTTTCAGCTGAATAATAAAATAGAAGCCAGACAAGAACAGATATTGTCAAGTCTCTCTAACTTAATTACAAATTTAACTAGAATTTTTGCAGTGTATACACACTTAACAGCATTTCCTCAGAAAAACATTCTCAGAGACAGAAAAAGTAAGGCAACACTCTCATCAATTTTTCAAGCAAATGTTCAGAGCTAGCTGTTGCTAACTGTTTAGCCTGTTCTTCATTGTTAGTGTGCCAGCTACCCAGATATCTTACTACGCAAAACACAGATTCTGATATCCTCATGCAGAACATAAGGATATCAGACTTACACTGTAAGTCCCATCTACTTCACCAGAAGAATTTGTAAGTGAGGTACTATTTGATATAAATGAATCAGCTTCAAGTCTTGTATCCCCAACTTCTCATCTTCTCTAATAAAAATTGCAATCAAATATGTTACAGCAACCAATCTAAGAAACAGATGTCTGACTAGGTAGTATGGATTGCTCTGACAGCTTCTTGCCCTAAATTACAAACAAAACAAAACAAAACCCCAACTGATTTTAAAACAAAAGGTTTTAATTTAGAACTGGAAATTCCAAGACAGGAGCATTTCCAGTATTCCTGTGACTTGCTTTGAATGTTGTTATTACTCAAGAGTTTTCTGCGGAAGAGACAAACCATTTAAATCCCTATTTCTTTGGGGTTTTTGTTTTGTCTTGTTTTTTTCTTTATATGCTGTTCTTGGGTCCTGCATTTTTTTTCTTTATAAGCAGTTGTCTGGATGAGTGTCAGCAATTATCTTCAGCTCCTTAAATTATTTCTTCTAAAACAGAAGACAAGATAATTTCACATCCCCAGCATACTTTCTTTTCAAAAGCTTCTCAGACTTTCCTTAGTGGAGAGCATGTAGACAGCTTTTCTGAAGAACTGGAACTTAACCTTTCCTGGAAAATACTACATCCCAAAAGAAATGTTGTAAAACACAATCTTAAGTTTTATTGTGGTAGAGCGTAATAAAAACATTAGATTGGGGAATAAGACATTCACACAACAGTACCTCTTTCAGAGGCAAAATAAGAAAACTGGTTTTTGAAACTCTAAGCTATTTGGTCAATTAACAATTTTGGCAATACTCTTCTGCAAGTGTATAAAAACTCTGCTTCCCATTCCATACAATAAGTAGTCAAGAGCAAGAATATATAGCTCATTTAAATTTAAAAGGCAGGCACTATTTCTCAATGCCCCTCAACCACTTTTGCCTCATAACAAAGGGTGTCGTGAAGTTCAGGAATATAAATGTATCCTGAAATAGACTAGCTACACTTATGAAGAAAATGGGTAAATTGCCATCTCTTAAGGAAGGGAAGGGTGGAATTTTTACGTGAGGAGAGGGTGAGGAAAAAAAATGAGGGGAGAAACAAAGGTTGGGTGGATTTTCCTACATCTTCTATTTCCCTTTCCACATAATCGCCCTAATAAAGATGGCTTAGTGGTTCAGACCTTTTGGTCTAATTTGTATCATTATTATTCTTGTAAAAACCAATGCAGAACTCTTCATGATGATAGAATTTATCTTTAATTATTTGTTTATAAAGTATTATGAAAGTTGCACATCACTTCCTACATATATCTAAAATAAGGCTTAAGAGTTATTTGATTTTTTTTAATATTATGCCTGTTCTAATCTGCATTTACTCAAGAAAACTTAAAAGACAAATTTAGCAAGAGCTCAAGTTATTTTATTTCAAGTAATAATTGCAAATTGTTGAATAAATATTGCTTTCTGCTATGCAGTCATTCACCTAACAAAATGTATTCCTACAAAATATATTCCTACTCCAGTTCCATTTCAACAGATAATTTGGGGGTACTTTACCAAAGCTCTCTGATTTGTGAAAAGAGCTTGTTAGTTGTATCTGAAATAACTTCTCTGCTTGTTTAACTGCAACCTTTTGCCATTGGTGACACCATAAATGTAGATGAAAGTGCTAAAATAAAGAGAAGAAAACAAGTATCTTTTACCAGCTTTTTTTAACTTTATGCTTACTAAGTATGTATTACGCAAAATAAGGTATTTGGTCTCACCTGTATAGTGAGCATGTGGCAGATGGAAATCTCTGCATGATCAGACCAAAAGTTTAATCTAGCCTAATCTTCTGTCTGTGAAAGTGGACGATTACAGTTGGTTAAAGAAAGAGCTTTCTCCTGCTTTGTTCTCCTGACTTCTAGTTTAGGGTCTTCTAGAGCTCTAAATTGCATCTGGATTTTTATTGTAACAGTCACTGCTCAATCAGGAGCATTCAAGGTCAGGTTGTATGGGACTTTGAGCGACCTGATCTAGCTGAAGATGCCTCTGCTTATTGCAGTGGGTTGGACTAGATGACCTTTAAAGGTGCCTTCCAACCCAAACCATTCTATGATCTCTCCTCCATGTATCTGTTTAATACCTTTTCAAACCTATTTAGACTAAGCCCTTTAATGTGGAAATGAATTTTATAGATTTTTTTGTCTGATGTGCTAATAAATCACTCCTTAGTGATCTTCTTTATGATGTTGCATTTTTTTATTAATATCTAACGGATACTCCACTTCCACCATTCACACTGAAGAGTCCTAGCCAGTGTAGGCTTTCCTCAAAGAAAAGTTGCTACAGATTTTATTAACTTTGTTACTACTTCCATGCAGAATTAAAATGAATACATATGAGCAGGGAATTCACATGCACATCATCTGTAGCACCTTGGTTCTCTAGCTGAATCTGCTCTGAAACCAGCATTATTATAAATGGATTCTTGGTTGTTTCTTCCTCTGCCGCATCACAACATGCTGCTGTGCTGCAGCTCCAGAGGGCCACGTAGGAGCCTGCAATTTCACTGTTGTCTTCATTTAATATTGGTACAGTAATAGCACCAGAAAAGTGACAGGAGCTGTCCCTGGAAAAGGAAGATTGTCCTTCCCCAAAGATTTTACAAGAAAATGAAAGGCAATAGCAGAATAAATTAGCTAGGAGAAAATTATAGTTGTGATCAGCATAAAGAAATGTTAGAAGTCACAATTGCTTCTTAAATGCTTTTTGTGTTGTCTGAGCAGCATGTTAGTAAAAAGGTATGCTAGCGAGGAAATGGAAGAAGACAAAAAGCTGGCTCACAGACATTGTATCTGGTCTCAAGGGTCAGAATAAGCTATTCATTTGTCTTTTTTAGCTGTTTGTATGACAGCTGTTTCTTAACTTATGGAATGATATCCTATGGTATTGATTCAATGAAGAGAAAAATTTCATAAGAACATACAGTAAGGGATGTATTGTTTGCTTGCGAGGAAGTTGGTCAATAGTTGCTCAACTTTAAAGCTGACCCTGCTTTGAATGGGGGTTTTGGAACAGCGATGTCACTTACAAGCTATATTATTTTGTGAGCCTACAGGAGAAGACAACTCTTCTGCCAAAACTAGGATGCTTTCACAGAGAAATAACCTAGCAGATACAGGGTACAGAATGCCTGTACAGGAGGACTAGCAATATATCTACGCAAATCAAATAAATATGGGAAAGAATATCTTTCAGATCTGGTCTTTGGATAAGCATATTAAAACATGGTTTCATTTCATCTCAGTTTACAGCTGTGTTTTTGGATAACTTTTATACTCAGCTCTCCAAAAAAAGCTAAAATGTCAGACACCCTTGAAGTCATTCAGCACATTTTAGCTGTTGCTTCAACCTGTGACAAAACCAACCTTTAAGGGACATACAGGTTATCAGCAGATCAACACTATATGTAAAAACACAGAAAACTAAGACTGTAAAATACTGTACGCAGAGAGATAGTATGGCATGGTGAGAATAACAACTATCTCAAAGGACAAAAGTTGCTAGAGGCTTCTCAGTAGAAAATACAATGATAAAGAAAAAATCAAGAGAAACTGCCAATGTAGATTGGGAATGGAAGTGTTGATAAATGTAATATTATCAACAAAGACCGCATCTTTCAGGGTGCTACAGTAAAATATATATCCATGAAATACACTGCAGGCAACTCTTGAACTCTTTGTGCTCACATTCAAAATGATGGGTCACAAACCCATTCAGATTCTGAATAAGATAAGGCACTCATGCTAACATACCTTGCCTCTCAGTAAAATTGTCTTAGATTTAATATCATTCTATATGACTTTTGAAACTCTTGTTCAGACATTTTTGTAATACAGCATTTGGACATATTCTTAATATCCTTCTCCAAAGTAAGCTGCAAAGCAAAAAGAGGAGCAGTGTTAGCAAGTGAAAAGCTATGGTAAACAATCCAAAGGGAAGAAAAAAGTAAGGAATGTAGCGTTCTTGATATGTGATGATTAAATGCCAGACATAACACAGAAAAGTCTCTAATGGGACTACACTGGGATTCCATTTCCAGCAGCAGACAGCAGCAGATGGCACAGAGGAAAATGACACTGTAGGTAGGCAGCTAGAGGACAACTTGCCCACAAAAAGAGGTTCCCTCAATTGCTAATGGTAAAGTCCCAGCTTACAAGGTCTGTGTGGTTCTTTTGGTTAACATTTCAAAATTTGTTAAAAACTTTATTATATCTGGTGAAGACACACACCCCTGGAAGGAATTCCTGTCATACAATCAGACAGGTAGAAACTGAGACAATCTTCCTCTGGGATGTAAAACCTTGCTCCATCCCTGGATCCTGGCACAGTCCTGTGTCAAGAGACAAGCAGTACATATCTTTTCTGTGTGCTTGCTACTGCATAAGCTTTTCCCCCTTCCCCTCAAAGTGTCAGTTGTGCAGTGTTTCTGTTGTACACGTAGTAGGCCAGCTATGGCCTGGGAAGAAAGCCAGCGGTAGTACTTCGGGAGAAAAGAGATTTTGTTGCTTGAGGTGAAGGAGTAAGTGCTGCAGATAGGTGGAAAAATTACACAAAAAAAGGATGGGAAAAAAATGAAGAATTGGAATGACTTATTCTTCTTATTGGAATGATCAAAAGAAGCATGGCAAGCAGGTCAAGGGAAGTGATTCTTCCCCTCTACTATGGTGAAACCACACTTGGAGTACTGCATCAAGCTCTGGAGCTCTCAGTATAAGAAAGATGTGGACCTGCTGGAGAAGGTCCAGAGGAGGGCCAGAGAGGGAAGGAACACCTCTCCTATGAGGAAAAACAGAGAGTTGGGGTTGTTCAGCCTGGAGAAGAGAAGGCTCCACAGAGACTTATTGCAAGCTTTCAATACTTAAAGAGGGCCTATCAGAATGATGGGAGTAAACTTTTTAATAGGACTTGTAACGATAGGAAAAGGGATAATGATTTTAATTTGAAAGAGGAGAGATTTACAGTAGATATAAGGAAGAATTTTTTTACAATGAGGGTGGTGAAACACTGGAACAGGTTGCCCAGGGAGGTGGCAGAAGCCCCATCTCTGGAAATATTCAAGGTCAGATTGGTTGGGGCTCTGAGCAACCTGATCTAGTTGAAGATGTCCCTGCTTACTGCAGGGGGTTGGACTAGATGACCTTTAAAGGTCCCTTCCAACCCAAACTATTCTATGATTCTATGATTGCTTAATGCTAGTAATAGTATGAAAGGTCATTAAATTCCACTTGTCCTGCTAGCAGTTTATGGGTACCAAAAGTGCACCACAACATCACAGTTTGTTGTGCTGAAGTTCACAGTACCATTTTTGAAGGTAACTCAATGTTCTTTGTCTTATGCATAGAGGATCTTCAGGGATCATACATATATCATTGACCACCATGGTCATTCTTGTTCAGAGGGATATAGTCACTGTAATGAGTTAAATGGTCATGATCTGTGGTACGGGCAGGTAGCACTCTAGTCTGCAATACTACTGGTAGCAATGCGGACACTTCTTAGTTTCTCTGCTGTAGAAAGTGTGGAAGGTACCTAGTAGGAGAAATGGTGTTACTGTTGCAATGCCTATTGTCTACCTTGTACAGGGATCTAGTGTTACATAGTTTCTTCCTTCCCAAGCATGGTCTCATACTCGTCTCTCCTGTCTTGAACCAGAGCTTATTCCTATGCACCAAGATATTTTCCATCAGTAAGGCACAATATTCAATTTTTCTGCAATTATTTAGGATTTCCATGAGTGATGTATGGTAGTATTGCAGTATTTTGTGCTAACTGATTAACCTTCCTGGTAAATTAATAAAAAAATATAGTTATATACATCAGTAGTTTCTCCTGTAAAAAATCACCATTCTTCCTAGTTTCTTCTGCAACTGTTCTCTCACAATCCACTCAGACTTCTGGTCTTAGCAGTAGCAGGATATAGATTTCCCTTTTTTGCATCTTTTTTTCTATCTTGCAATGGTCATATGAGTTAGAAGAGTAAAAAACCCAACCAAACAACAAACAAAAAAACCCCAACAATAACAAGAGAATAGCACCTTTTTTACATTACACGCATAGTGCTAGTAGCATAAACACATTCATTGAATTTGTAAGTGATTTCACAGTTCAGATATATTTAATAGCAGTAAAAAGACATAGGACTCTTGGTTTCAACAACTGTGCAGAATTTCTGGTTGTTCTTTTAAGTAATTACACTTCAAAACAGCAACAAGTTTGATATACATATATTATTTCCTTCAACTCCAGACATGCAATCCTTAGTTACCTTGAGTTCAGGTTTGAAAACATTAAATGGCAGAGGAAAACTATGATTTTCAGTGATTGTAACTTCACTGATTTCAGGTTTCAACGATCATCCTTTAAGCAATTGCTAGTTCAGATAGACGTCAGCCTTAATGTGTTCCTACTCGGGCACCAAGTGCTTTCTACTCTGTGATCCATCTACAGTTAAAACAGACATCTTTACTCTTTTTCTTCTTACTCCACAAATAAGCTACCATAACTCTATGTGTTCTTGTTCATGATGCATGCATTTAGTGAAGATATCACTTTTCAGACCTTGCAAAAAGTATTACAGTTGCGTCCTTTGCCTTCTTGCACCACACTTAAGAATTTTTCTATCTTGAATTCAGTAGGATAATGCTGACATAAAAGAGAGACACAAAATTGAGAATCCAGACCATTGCTTGTCAGAATTATTTGTAGCAGGAGGACAGCTTTTGATTGCATAGTTTCTTTTTAAAAGATGAATTATGTTATCTGACATTTCCGCTGGTGGCTTTTTTTGAGGAAATGTTTTACAAACAAGATCATGTAGCAAAATAAAGCTGTAACAGGAATTGCAGATGAAGAACTGATTTGTCAGATGAAGTCACGGTCCCAGGAGGTTAATTTAGATCTGCATAAGTAACAAGAATCTAGGATGAGAATGCACTTTCTAATCAAGCAGCCTTTTTTTTATTTTTTCAATAGTCCCCTGAACTATGCGCTCATTTGTCTAATGACAGACAGATAGAAAATGCATCACCTACTCATATCTACTTTTTTACAGCAGAGCCACTGGAGAGGGTCTGCCTAGGGCTTCCAACTTCCAGTGGGAAGTGTAAAATAGTAAGCTGTCTGTGTTAGACAAGTTGGGAAATCAAGATTTAGAACCAACACAGAAATCTGACTAAGTAGGTGGTCTATAAGCTCATTGACTGCAGAAAGTATCCTGGTTTTCCCCTTTGGAAGACTGTATTTGCTGCAACTAACAAGAATGAGATGCAGCCACTCAAGAAAGCGTGCTGCACATTTTAGCATCAGTTGCAAAAATAATATGAAAAGATAATATCCTCTCAATACTTTAGTTTCCATTAATTAAACTCATGTCTTACTGCCACATTCCATTCCACCCTCCCAAGTATTAGAAACTTAATCATGTAAGAGTTTTCAGCTTGCAAACTGTCAGCTGTAGGGTGTAACCAACTGGCATCCTCTGTGAGCCACACAGAGCAGATTTGCAACACATCAGGTGATGGGTTACCTCTACTCCTTACAGACTATGCAAAATAGCATTTGACAGGAACATTCTGAAAGATCAATAAAGTGAAATCCCAACAGAGTAAAGAGTCACATTCACATTAAACTGAAGATTTTTCTCTGTAGTCTAAACCTTTGCCATCTTTGAATATCTTCTAAATATATAATAATTCACCTGTCTTAGAGAAAGAAAGCTCCTTTTATAATTGAGCTACATGACATTTTCTGTGCAGACTAAGCAATATCTATTGCATGAAGGGTAGAATTTTAAGATCCAAGGGCTGGATAACATAATGTGTCATGCTGAAAAAAAAATTATAAAAATAATATTTCATACCAAAAAAAGGAGAATATTTCATCAAGCTGATTTCTCAAGTTTGTTTAATTTGAAGGTAACTGGTTCCTCTCTAATGCCCTCGGCAGCCTTTCCTTCTGACTATACAGTTCCACATAGAGACTGATTGAGAAAAAAAGAACAACCTGAATTCTGATTGTAGGAAAAGGTTAATGGTAGCAATAAGGTTGCTTACATGAATATTATTTTCTTTAGCCTGTCTTTCAAATTATAATGCAGCTGCTGCTGAAGGTTTCTCACTGAGCTAGCTATACTGAATAAAATAATTCTAGAATCTCTTAGATCACAGAGGAAAGATTGTTTTCATTTCTATGCCTCCAAGTGATGTGGTACAGCCCTGTATCTTCCTCTCTGTCCAGTTATAGTAAGAAAGTAAGTGCTATGTTTTTGCTGATTTCTCATTTGAGATATTGTATGTCCCAAGGCAGTCATGCATACAGTTCTAAAAATCTACAGACTGCAATTCTACTTGGTTGCTATTCACAGACTTATCTGAATAAGATACCTGACCATGATTTCTGCAGAGTAACAACCAGAACCTGGGTTGTAATTACTCAGCCAGTTGTCACTATGTAGGTGAAAACAAGAAAACCAACACTGCTACACAGCACTGAGTATAGTTGCCTTTGAGTGAAGAAGAACTCAGTACATGCAATCAGGTACATGAAAGATCAAGTTCAGGAAACCTAAGTTATGTACAGGTGAGTCATAAGGGTTGGCTTGAGGGTCAGCTATCTTCAAGATGTCTTGTTTAAGAATACCTGGACTCTTTTGTCTACGACCCATCAATACCAATTTATCAAAGATAATACATGAACAACACTATAAAAATCCTTTTTACTTCCATTAAAAATGCTAACAATATTAAGAAGATCTACTGATGTTTTGTTTGAATTTTTTCTGTGTTCATTCATGGGTGCTGTGAACCTGTTACATTTTTCTTTGTATTAACAGATTTTTCTGCTTGCTTTGTAACAGTGGTTCATCCTACTGCATAAATTAAGGCATTAGGGAAGCATAACAACCCAAGCAATTAATATGCCTAATGGCTAGTCTGTCTAGAACCTATCTATAAACAAGAGAAAGAATCATCTAGTGAATTATTTGGGACACACAACTTTGTCTCCTATCTGAAATTACTCCCTGGAGGAGCCTCTCTGCCTTTCAGCCGTATGTGCATACTACCCTCCAATCTCAAAGTGCTTAAAGCTAGGAGGTATGAAACTCCCCCATGTTTTACAGCAATGCAGAAAGAGAAAATATTCTGCAATCTTAACTCTGCATTTCAATTCCAAAACAATATTTTCTGATTTTTGATTAGTGACTTCCTAGGTTTATGAATGGAGCAGGGGAGTTGTTTTGGGGAATTTTATACAGCGACAGCTGTAGTATGGCCTGGTGGTTAAGTAATGCTACTGGGCCCATTGGTTAGCAAAATCTATTAGTAGTTTTACCTCCATGTTAAATTTTGCACAAAACCTCTAGCAGCAAATCCTACATTTCTGTTGGCAATAACTAAAGCATTAATTCTGAAGCAGAACTGCACTTAACAGTGGAGGCCAGTGATGAGTGGTGTCCCCCAGGGGTCAGTCTTGTGACCGGTGCTATTCAACACCTTTATCAATAACCTGGATAGAGGGATTGAGTTGCACCCTTAGCAAGTTTGCTGATGACACCAAGCTGAGTGGTGCAGCTGATATGATAGATGGAAAGAATGCCATCCAGAGGGACCTGGACAGGCTTGAAAAGTGGGCCTACAAGAACTTAATGAGGTTGTGCACTTGGGTTGGGGCATTCCCAGGTATGTGTACAGACTGGGAAAAGAACTCATTGAGAGCAACCCTATTGGGAAGGACTTGGGAGTCCTAGTGGATGAGAAGCTTGATGTGAGCCAGCAGTGTGCGATTGCATCCTGGAAGGCCATCTGTACGTATCCTGGGGTCCATCAAAAGAGAGGTGGCCAGCAGGGTGAGGGAGGTGATTGTCCCCCTCTGCTCTGCTCTTGTGAGGCCCTATCTGGAATATTGTGTCCAGGCCTGGAGCCACCAACACAAGAAAGTTGTAGATCTGTTGGAGTGCATGCAGAGGAGAGCCATGAAGATGATCAGTGGGCTGGTGCACTTCTTTTATGAAGAAAGGTTGGGGAAGCTGGGCTTGTTTAGCTTGGAGACGACTCCTGGGAGACCTCATTTCGCCCTTTCAGTACTTGAAGGGATCCTATAAATGGGAGGGAGAGCAACTTTTTACATGGGCAGATAGTGATAGGACAGGGGGAAATGGTTTTAAAAAAAGAGAGGGGAGATTTAGGTCAGATATTAGGAGGAAGTTTTTCACCCAGAGGGTGGTGAGGCAGTGGCACAGGTTGCCCAGAGAAGTTGTGGGTGCCCTATCCCTGAAGACATTCAAGGCCAGGTTGGATGAGCCCGTGGGTAGCCTGACCTAGTGCTTGGCACCCCTGTCCACAGGAGGGGGGCTGGAACTAGATGATCTTTATGGTCCTTTCCAGCCCAAGTTCTTCCATGATTCTATGATTACCAGAGAGCTACTTCTAATGCTCTAAATGACTGATGATCTTCAGGTCTTGGCTATTTAATTATTGAATAATTGTTTTGAGCAGTGACAGAGAAATCCTGCCTTCTTCCTTGATGTACTATGGTCATACTGTGGCCTCATACAGAAAATGAGAAGCTCCACAGAAGTATTTACATATACCAGGGAAAATCATTATGCAGGCACAGTGCCGATGAGGGTTTTTTTACCCATCTCCTTTTCTTGTTGTTGTTGTCATTATTTTCCATCTATGCTTTTAGCCCAATCTCCTGATTATTCTGAATAATTGATTTTAGGGTATCATATAATTCCAAGTGCATCCTCATTTCCTGCTTCTCTGTTTATATGCATTGATATTTTTGGTTTTTTCTTTCTAAAATGCTAGAAGTCTCTTGCTTGCTTGTTTTTTCCTACCGCCTTTATTACTAACCAAAGAGCATCACGTGTACTGCTCAGGGATGCTGGGGATAGGAAGAAGGGGAAGAGTGGGGAGAAAGAGGAGAAAAATGCATTTTAATTCTCTGGCTTCTGTAAAGTTTTGCTTCTACTGCTCACATTTAATGCTCCACAGGCAAATGTATTTTATTCCCAGGATCTCTACAAGTCTCTCCAGACACACTGAAGCTTCTGTCAATCACTCCATAGTGCCTGGCCCTTCCAAATCAGCATGTAAACAACACTTTCATAAATTAAAGTCCTTCTCAGTCTAATTGCTTCTTGAGCATGTTTTGCAGAGAGAATAGAATAAAGTGTTATTCCATTTCTGCCCATGGATTGTAGATTTGCTTTATTTTAGATGTGAGGGTTTTACTGTTATCAACAACGGGTAAAGAAAATTAAGATAGTGCTGTGCATTTGTGGGTCAGATGAATTACTTCTACACGTAGTCTTACCACGTGACAATCATTTTAATGCCTGAGAGCCTCCAGCAGTGCATTAAGCAATGCAAAAAGGTCTGTCATGTTTGCCTTCTCAGCTTCAAGAGTCCATCAATGGGAATGCTGCATAATGGAGGAAAGTATAGGTTAGATTTTTGTATATGAGGGATTGATTTGGGGTTCTTGTTTGTTTGCTATCATTTTAAAGAAAAATTAAAGTGTCTTAAAAATTAAGATTTACAATCTGAATTTTGTCTACTACATGTTGTTTTTATCCTTGCAGATGTCTGAGTTAGTCAACAAAACTGCTGGACACATCTCTCATCTAGTTTTTCTAGATAACATTAGGCCAGGCTAAAGAGAATTTAGAGAGAACTTGCATATGGAATTAATTTCCAAGGAAAGTCCATTCAGAGAACATGAGGAAATTAGACTTTTTGTGTCATTTCAGTGATTTCTGAAGAATATATTATTTACTTTTCCTAATGTTGCATGATGTCTCTTCAGGAACATGTCACGCAGCTCAAGTGACTCTCTTATGCTTTGCATAACTAACGGGGAAAAGTCCAAGTGATTAATTAGTAAACATACCACAGGCCAATATTCACAATTCCAGCTAGGCCCTATCTGCATATTTAGGTGCTCTCAGCTACTTAGACATTTGAAAATAAGACTTGGACTTCTGTGCCAATTACAAGTTTTTGTGTAATTTGCCCTAAATATTTTAAAAACATTTACTCAGAAACAGTTGTGGAAGTGCAGAGCTATTATAAAATATATTTCTTTTTTACCTTTGACATTAATATTTGAACATATTTACATAGACATACTAAAATAATACCGAATTTCTTTAAAATGTAAATAGTTTATAAGAATTCTCTGTAATTTTTACTTTTCATAGGAGGATTATGTATTTTTGTTGGTGATTGCTGACATTTTCCAAAATTCATACCTGTCACTGTGCTAAAATAATTTTTTGTATCATTATTTTTTGTCATGTCTGCTAATTAGAATGAGCATGAATGCCATTTATTCATTAAATTAAGAAAATTTAATATAGTCATTTATTGTCCCTGATAATTGTTTCAGTCTATACACTGGGGAATTAGGTACATTCCTAAGTGAAAGAGTTGTAGTGGTGTTACAACATAAACGATTTTTTTTCTGTTCAACAGATTAGAAATTCCTGCTTTGGGGAAAACAATGGGATACACAGGTATGACAGAGGTAGGCTTTTATATTAATTGCAAGATCCCATAAGGTTACTGACAGAAACATGTAGACAGAAATTACATTGATTTATCCAAGGGGAAAAGTGGTTTCTATGAATTATCAGAAATGTTCATATACGATATCTTACTGCTGATTTTGAAAGTGAAATATGGATACTCTCCAAAAGAAAAAGACCCATTAAAGTCTCTAACTAATGAATTTTTCAATGTCTTCGAGTAGAATCATTATTTTTCATCCATGATAGAATAACAGACTGTATTTCTTTCTCTGTCCCACTAAATTCTTCAGCTTCACAAGAAGAGATTGATAAAAATCAGTTACTAATATTGCACAGATTAATACTTAATAATCCTCTAAAGAATTGTAATTTTTATAGAAGGATGAAACTTAAAATGAACTAATATATTAAAAAACCACAATCTTTCTGAGTTTTAATTTTTAAAGTAAGAAAAAAATATTAATATTTTAGTCATGGTAAATCATCTAGTTGAATCCAGGGAAAAAACCCATAGAAAATAATTCTTGTACTTGTTACAAAAGCCTAACAAAATAAAGGACTTACCTATAGTCTACAACTGATGAAACTGACAGAAGTAAAAGAAACAAATTATAGAGGAGTTTTTCCATTTAAAAATCTTAAGAATCTATATAATGCATGAATTTTCTGAGATGTAACTGAGTTGTATGGTAAAAGGTGCAACTGAATTCTGGGACACAGAAACATATTTGTAGCTACGGCTCTAGAGAGATTTTTTGAAGGTTTCTGCAGTTATATTGAACTTTCTGGGGCTTCTTCACCATACCAGAGTATTGAAATGTAACATTTTGTATTAATTTAGATGTAGTATGACACCACAAAAATTTATTTTCTCAGATCTAGTACTTTCATAGGAAATCATATCTCTTTATAACGAAAAGAAAGGTTAAATTTCCATAGCCAGTACTCATGACAAAATTGAAACCCTAAAGAATTTTAGGGTCAGGCTTTCCTTTAAGCATATTTTTTATTTGATCATGTTTGATCTGTTCCTATTAGTGCATTAATTTACAGGTGGTTATATGATGCAGACGTATTTGTTATGTATCTCATAATAAGAACTTTATTTCTATCTTTGGATCTGTCCATCTATGACTGAAATCCAGGCAAGTTAGCTCCTTTTATAACTTTATCTTTTTACTTAGAACCAGGACTCGCAAGGCCATGAGAAGTACCCACTAGGTGTATTTGAATAGTGATGGAAATATCATCGCTGTCACCTCTAATATTCCTGCAGGACAAGGACCACACTTCTGAACAGAGGCTGTGGTCTAACAAAAAGCCAGGCCAGAAGGAAAGGCAGAATAAAACCCCCACTGACAGCCAGTACAAAGGTTTTGTTCACGTGCTTGCTGTGAGTCAAACCTATTAAATGATAGCACAGTAAATGCAGAAACATTTGACTAGGGCATTGCTATTGTTCTAAATAACACAGTCACCTCTCAGCTGAAGTCTGTCTGTTCAAGTAAGTCTGATAAAGCTGTGACAACTGAGTGAGGCTAAATTCTGAGCAGCATCAGTGTTCATCATTAGCAAACCTGCCCGTTCATTTTTTTTAATCACCAGGCAGAGCTTATGAGTTTGTATATTTTTGGATGTCCTCTGTCTAGAAGTGTATGTGATTATTGGCGTATATGTATGTATTTCTGTGTATATGCATATATAACATATGCATGTAGTGAGGTAGTAAAATAATCTGAAAAAAGACGAAGTTGTTAGTAAAAGTTTAAAAGCACAAAGTATGAAGTGATACATTGAACCATTTTTAATAATTAGACAAAGCATGGAAGACAAGTATTTCTTTTGTTCAGAGGAGCCCTAAGAAGATAAAGAATAGATATTTTTTAAGCAGAGGAGTATAGCAAAAAGGACAAAAAAATAAACCAGAGAAAGAGGAACGGGACAGAAGGCAATGTGCAAGCATCCTCCAGCACTTTTTAGATACTTAGAACCAGTGCATAAACCTTGGAACAGATGGTTTTTAAGATAAAAGCTAAACAAAAATGAAAAACATAGCCTCAAGTACGCTATAACTCTAATACCATTTTTGACAGAAAGCCTAAGCAGGAGAACATTCACAGATACTGTATGTTTCTTTATGTGGAAAACATCACTTTTGCAAGTATCTTGGGTTGTGGGGAGTGTAAAACTCTGTATCTTTCTCTCAGCAAGTTGGGAACAGTAAAGACTAGAGTGATATTGGTGCAGATTAGCCTAAGTAGGTAAAAATATGAAGTGGGATATTCATGTCTGATTTCTGGAAGTTCAGACAGTTAAGAGGGCTAAGGTCAATTATGCTAGGTAACCTGGAGGAAGCTTCTCATCTCCTCCTCATACTAGCCCTTTGAGGTATTCTGGATCTTCAAAACACTAGGTGTAACCTGCATAGTCCCTGGTGTTATGTTAAGAAGTTTGTTACGAGCAAAAAGGAAACACATCTCATATACAGAACAATAAATTTACTAGTGATATTGACGGTAGTATTATGGTTGATATTGACACCCAGCAGAAGTTATTACTATTTCAGGTAAAGCTATACCCACACAACACATCAATAATCAAAATTGCTCAACCAAAATAAAAGAGGTGGGGAAAGCAATCGTGCAATTACATTATTAATATTCTGTCTTACAGCTGCCACTCTTATCTGAACAACTTTCTCACTGTTCTGGTCACACATGGTTTCCTTGTCCCCATCTGTCTCCCTCAGGCAAGTGCAGAGGAATGGTAGCTATGGAAATCTGTTAACTCAGTGATTTGGGTGGTACCTTCTTCTGGTCTTAAAAATGTTTGCAATTTTTTTCATTTTCTTGGGGCTCTTTTTATGTCGACGTTTGTCAGTATGTTTATATTCCATTTGGTCTGCTATTCTGTACTTTGAAAATGGTTTTCTTATCATTGTTTATTGGACCTTTGATATAAATGATACAGGGAATTACTACCATATATGTATTGGTAAGCATTAACTCAAACAGTTAAGCACTAGATCAAACTTTGTAAAACAAGTTTGATCTTCGTAAAACAAGTTTGAGTAATAATAGTGGACAAGGCCTGTAGTTTAGCAACAACCACCATTTGATTTTCTGAGTAGACTTTAGCCACCTGAGTGCTTCATAGCTAGTGCAATAAACAATGTAGGACAACTTAAGACAAGACCTTGGGCTATATTGAGATCCTTCTGGGCTACAAGGGCTATAACGGAATGGAGGAACAAAATGAAAGAAAAAGAGTTTCTCAGTGTGTTCATGGCAAAGGAAAAGTACAGTAGCTGGGATCTTTTTTTTTCCATGCCCATACTGCTATAAATTCACTCAGCAGAGCAACAGTAGAAGCTTAAATGGACCTAAAATCCAGTCTTCAATTTTACTTGAATATGTTTGGCACATTCCCGTGAGAGTGCAGAGTTACAGAGAAAGGGTTCACTTTCAATTCATTTGGGCTTGTGTTCCCCTAGTAATACTTGATATTCTGTGCTCAAAATTTAAAACAACTGGCTGAAATTGTGTAAAGAAAGCAAGAGTTACCCATTGTCTTTGGTGGGAATTAACATTATAAATGAACCATTAGTGTTCTGGAAAGTTTCTGCAAATACTTCGCTTAGGTGTGATGTATTGTGCCATAGTCTGGACTTCAGTAATAATATCAAATGAACAATTTTTTAAAAAGGCCACCACCATCTAGTGATTAATATTGGTTAACAAAACAGTGATATTTCTTGTCAAGCAAGCCTTTTCTAAATCAATATCACTTTAGAAGTCCCATCTATTATAAATAACAACCTTCTACTTATGCAGTGTTTTCATTCCCCTGAGTTTGTTGCAACTTTACTTACCATTTCAGCAAACCTGGTCTGACATTCCTAACATTCTAGCTAGTGCATGCATAATTAACAGTAAGCATACAGTGTCAGGAAAATTAATAGTGACAGTCAAAGCACCAAAACCATTTGCTCATCTCTTTCGCCCATATACATCCAGAAATCTTTCTTACAGTCTAATGTAGACATAGCATAGTATCTGAGAATCTCATAAAATGAGATGTATTTCCAAGACAAGATAATATTGAAAGGACTTAATGGAAAATTTGCATATGTCACATATTGCAGCTCTGAAATAATTTAAATCTGAATTTTCTAAGCATGTTCTTCTCTGCCTTTCTGGATAAAAAGTTGCCATTGTGAAGATATGTGGTTTTTAATTTGTTTACAGAAAATCTGTAAATTTATAGAATTTCCTTTAAAAAAAAAAAATATCGAAGGCTGTATCTTTAGTTCTAAAAGCAGTCAAAGGATGGAAGACAAAATGAGGACAAGAAACATTCCCAAAAATCTTAAGCTGCCACCTAACTGCTTTGAGCTTTGTTATGGAAGTTATAACCCAAACAAGCTTGGTAACAAAAATTCATATGACAAAATGTATCTGGGTTTTTGGAAAAGAGTTTTGTGAAATACAAGATGACAGACTGCTGATAAACCATGAAGCACCAGGTATCCAGGGCAGCTCAACAGGCAAGTTCACTGAAGGCAGAGAAATTCTAAAGGGATGAGTAATGAAGAAGCAGAGAAGTACAAAAGGCTAGAAACACTTTTCAGTTGATGAGCTTGGATAACTAGGGTCTAGAAAAAAAGTCTTATGAGGAGGGCTGAGGGAACTGGGGCTGCTTAGTCTGGCAAAAAGGAGGCTGAGGGGAGACCTTATTACTTTCTATAACTACCTGAAAGGAGGTTGTAACAAGGTGGATGTTGGTCAGTTCTCCCAAGTAACAAGTGATAGGATGAGAGAAAATGACCTCAAGTTGTGCCAGGAGAGGTTTAGATTGGGTATTGGGAAAAATTTATTCACTGAAGGGGTTGTCAAGCATTGGAACAGGCTGCCCAGGGAAGTGATTGAGTCACCATCCCTGGAGATATTTAAAAGACATGCAGATGCAGCACTTAGGGACATGATTTATTGGGACTTGGCAGTGTTAGGTTTATGGTTAGACTTGATGATCTTAAAGGTCTTTTCTAACCAAAATTATTCTATGATTATCCTCAAGAAGCCTTTTCACCTATTTTTACATTGAAATGAGCTCATAAGGAGGGAATGGTGTCAGCAATGCCTGCGGTTCTATCTCTAGATTCTTATTGCCCACAGGTTCAGGTCATACGTGAGTTAATGATACCAACACAGGCATGGTCTCATAGATGAGAACACTAATCTCTAGTGAATATATGTAAATTGGTGGATTTATTTATATTTTATTTTGATTACTGAGTTACAACAAAGTATTTAAGCTAAGGTACTTTATTCACCAGTGTAGTCCTCGGGAAGAAATGACTGGTAAATTCAGAACTTTAACACTTTATAAGTATGCTGCATCGGGTATAAAAATACAATGTTTGCATTCCCAAGTATATCTTGGAAGTGAAAACACTGACATGCCAGTAGGGCCTGTATGCATATATGTGCATGCATTTTACATGTGATATTTGTAGCTTTGGATAGCAATCTGCAAAGCTCTTTGCTATCATCAAGCAGAAAAGACAGCAAAATATTCACATAAATGAACTCTTATGTGAACTCCTGGGGTAACACCCTTGAAATGAAACTTCTGTCTATTCAGGTGTTTTGTCTGTTCAGAGGAATTTTTCCATATTCATCACTGTCACAGTCTACTTCATCTCCTCACTCTTAAAAGAAGAAACAAATTTCAGACTTGATTGGGATAGCCAAGTGAACATTTTGAGAATTTCCAGGAAAAATTACTTCTTATTTCTATATTGCTTTGGAAACTATTAAAAATAGTGTGCATTTATTTTCTAACAACTTTTCTAGATAATATATAATTGGTAGCATAGATAGAATATCTGCATCACCGATAAAACCTGTGACACATGCTTTATTCTTCTACCATTACTCTGACCATGTTCTAGGAAAACATCTCTGGTCAATGCAGCCACACGCACAGGCTCACTTGAATCAATGACAGGAAAATTATTACATGGTCTGCATGTTGAGGAATTACTTATTCAGTAGAAATTAGTGTGTCTCTGTAGTTTAGAAAGAAAGGTAGGCTATAGTATTGAACTGCAGCTGAGTACAATTGCTCAGTTCCCAGCTATGACACAGACTTAAGTTTGACCAGATACAAATCTTGCAGAGGTATGTCATGGTGCCCCTATCTGGCTCCTTGGGGAGCAGATTCAGTTTGCAATGTTAAATAAGAAACAGAAATAATGGCAGCTCTTGCAGGTTCAGCTGGTCTTAATACATAACTGTAACAACTATTTAATATGGATTTTAAGGAAACAGGGGACAACAAACCAATCCATTGCCAGTAACAGCTGAAGCAGCAGAATTGTCCACCAAACAGAAAGAAGTCACGTGGGGAAAGTTAAAGACTGCAAAAGGGTCAGTCATCAAAGTCCCATCAATCTGCCTGCAGCAATCCAGGAAGAGAAGAGGGAAGATAGCTGGTAGACCATGATGCAGAGTGAGAAGTAGGAGGGGAGGATGCCTCATCAAAGGGAGGAGAGAATTGCTTTATCTTTCCTGTAGAGCTGATCAGGACCACTTTCTTCCTACTCAAACCTTTTAAGATGTCTTCATCCTTCTTGGTAACAGAGATACTGTTTAAGCTACACCTATGTCTTAATACTGTTTTATCCTCTCCATCTCTACCCCCCACCCTCCATTTCAATTAATGTCTCCATTGACTGTGTCTGGGATTTAATAACTGTTCACATTATAAGAAGCCTTTCAAATTTATTTTTACTTCTTTTTTTTGTTTAAGCGGCTGTGCTGGAAGCTGCAAAAAAGGAATGTTCAGTTGATCTATTTTTTTGAAGTACCATTTATTCTGTTCTTGTCCTGAATGGCAAATCACTGTAGTAGAAATGTTTCATGTCATATTGGTAAATGTTGCTAAAGCAAGTTTTTAGATAATTGGGGCAAAACATAATCAATGACAATTCAGAAATTGAAGTTTACCAAAATGTTGGCTTGTGAGAACGACAAAAATATGTATCCTATTTATGTAGATAATGTGTGGATCTCTCTGTGAACTTGGATTTGATTTAAATTTAAAGTATGTAGAGCTTCTGTAAAGAAATATGGTAAAGATTTTGTATTCCCTCAGGAGTTAAAGGCCAATGACCCCTGGCAGGGCCATACTGAAGAAAATGAATGAAGTTTTGAATAAATATGGTACTGTGTATGACATTATCTCTCTTTGGGAACATTCACTATATTTCTCTCATTAATATATATTATGTGAAAGATTAAAAAAGTATTGAAATGGACTAAAGAAAGAGCTCTGTCAATGAATGGCTTTGACTGACTCTTAAACTGTCTCTGCAGTCTGACTCACAATGACAGTCAATATTTTCCTTTAAAAGAATTACAATTATTGCAAATAGTACGTGTCCTTTTCAACTATTACTCCTTTCTGGTGAAGGTGTATAATACGAGATCAACTTAACATAGAAAGAGATTGCAGTGACTGAGTCCTAACTGTCAAAGAGGTTCTGTAACTTCGTTGTATATTTTCAGTTGAAATTGCTAAAGTGTGTTACCTCGGTCTAAGCAGATGAGTGAAGGTAATTCAGTGGAAAAAGACATAAAAGTTGACTTTAATTCCATCATCACTTACCTAGTGTATGATTTTGTTATGTGAAAAATGCAGTGTGTTCTTGTAGACATTGCTCATAAGCAATATGCTTTACATTACCACTTGGGAAACTGCTTGATTTTGGACATAAGTTTTAATTATTTTGAGTAGTCTTAATATTGCTTTTCCATTATTAAAAAAATTGAAGTAGATAAAATAAGCAAATTTGTCTGATAATGTTTTAGACGCTCATTAAGAACTTCCAGGACAAAACCAGCTGATATTATTTGGGAAAAGCAGCCTGCTTTGCACCACTTAAAATAATTTGAAAGTCCCTGTCACACTGGTAATAAAACAACGCAGTGTCTCAAGAGGGGTTATGTAAACTCTATTACTAAATAATCATATTCTTATAATTCAGTTTGTAGGAGCACCTGCTCTGCAGTGTGCAGGTAGCGTATTCACAAGGAACAGTACTTGAGACCATCCTCTGCTGACACTCTGTACTATCTCATCTGGGTAACTTTTGACCCTAACGACAAAACTCCATATATGTGGTTTAGTCCTCAGGAGACTGGAAGTTAGGATGTAAGAAAGCTTTAAAATTTAAAATTTATACAGTCATAATTATAGGTGACATTGTACACAATATTTTGTTTCTTCTTCTACAGATACAGCCAAAGGCTGTACTTAAATTAAAGTACCAATTAAGATCTCTGTCTCTCTTTTCCAGTCCTACTCCTTTTAAAATGAAATAAAATTAAACACAGAAACAGTGGTTGTCCTATGCATTACCTTTGCATTTTAAATGTTTGATTACAGGATCACAGATGTTGACACTACATTTATTTATCTGAAATGTGTGCTTTTTAAGTCTTAGTTACAGAACTCTTCACTTCTGAAAAGAGATATGATCATAATCAATATTTCCACTGACTTATTTAATTTAACATAGATGCCAAACCTCCTATTCTCTTTATTCACAGAATCATAGAATGGTTTGGGTTGGAAGGGACCTTAAAGATCATCTAGTTCCAACCCCCCTGCCATCAGCAGGGACACCTTCCACTAGATCAGGTTGCTCAAAGCCTCATCCACCCTGGCCTTGAACACTTCCTGGGGGGCATCCGCAGCTTCCTTGGGCAACCTGTTCCAGTGTCTGACCACCCTCACAGGAAAGAATTTCTTCCTATCATCTAATCTAAACCCACCTTCTTTCAGCTTAAAGCCATTTCCCCCTTGTTCTATCACTAACCGCCCTTAGGAAAAGTCCCTCCCCAGGTTTCTTGTAGGCCCCCTTCAGGCACTGGAAGGCCGCTATAAGAGCTCCCCGGAGCCTTCTCTTTTCCAAGCTGAACAGCCCCAACTCTCTCAGCCTGTCCTCATAGGAGAGGTGCTCCAGCCCTCGGATCATCCTGGTAGCCTCCTCTGGACTTGTTCTAACAGGCCTATGTCTTTCTTGTGTTGTCCACTCATTCAGAACTGGACACAGTACTCCAGGTGGGGCCTTACAAGAGCAGAGTAGAGGGGGAGAATCACCTCCCTTGACCTGCTGGTCACGCTTTTCTTGAAGCAGCCCAGGATGCAATTGGCCTTCTGGGATGCAAGCACACATTTCTGGCTTATGTTGAGCTTCTTGTCCACTACCACCCCCAAGTCCTTCTCTTCGGAGCTGCTCTCAAGCCACTCATTGCCTAGCCTGTATTTATGTTTGGGATTGCCCCGACCCAGATGGAGGACCTTGTATTTGGACTTGTTGAACTTCACGAGGTTTGCACAGGCCCACCTCTCAAGCCTGTCAAGGTCCCTCTGGATGGCATCCCATCCCTCCAGCATGTCAACCACACCACACAGCTTGGTGTTGTCAGCATTCAGGTCATTTTATGTAAGATGCATTTGGTTTTACCTTCACTAAGGTATTATATGTCTTCTATAACCTAGAAGGGTACAGAATAAAAAAAAAGTCCATGATTATAAGCCAACCGAGTTTCAAAGTGTAAAAGAATGGGGTAAAATCCTCATAATTATAAATACATTGGGAAATATCTGGAATAGGCAAGGGTATCTCTCCATCTATTGCCCACAACTTTGTTCAGCACTCCATGAATGTTCCTCCTGAGCTTTTTATGAATTTGCATGGAAATCATAGAATCATAGAATAGATT
>NW_010319564.1:0-1642 GCF_000700745.2 Antrostomus carolinensis | reverse complement strand
ACCTGGGGTTGTTCCTGCCCAGATGCAACAGGAAGCCACAGACTGCAGAAGCTGTTGGCCGCCGACTCGGGCTAACGTGATTACTAACACGATTTCACACTTTAAGTCAATAAATTCTGCATAAAAAACGGATAAATAAATAGAGAAATGAAGCGATGAACATGCAACAGTAATAACACGGAGCCAACGTGGGAGCTCCCTGGGCTCCCACATCCAACCAGCTGCATTCAAAGGATGGAAGAATTACCTGGATGTCACTGGGCGCCTTGTCTTCCAGTTGGGTACGGGGCTGCTGAAGGATGATAAGGCTGGAGACACCACGTTCTTCTTCACTATCCTGTAGCGTGTCTTGATCACCTTGTTGGTTGGGGGACTCCTTATGAAGTGGAAGTCGGTTCCTAGGAGAAAGCAAATGGGAAATAAGAGTTTGAAATTCAGGTTTGTATGGGACAGAAGGGACCTCACCAATGTAGGTCCTACACCCAACTCTTGAGCATCTGCAAAAGGAGCAGAAGATCCATGGGGTGTGTCAGGAATGGGAACAGCATGGTTGATGGTAACAGAAAGGTTCTGACAGCTTTGGGGGTGTTTGGCTTCACCAGCCAGGCAGCAAAACCAGGTGAATTGTGAATTCACCAACAATCATAGAATCATAGAATGGTTTGGGTTGGAAGGGACCTTAAAGATCATCCAGTTCCAACCCCCCTGCCATCAGCAGGGACACCTTCCACTAGACCAGGTTGCTCAAAGCCTCATCCAACCTGGCCTTAAACACTTCCAGGGAGGGGGCATCCACAGCTTCTCTGGCCAACCTGGGACACTGTCTCACCACCCTCATAGTGAGGAACTTCTTCCTAATATCTAATCTAAACCTCCCCTCTTTCAGCTTAAACCCATTTCCCCTTGTTCTGTCATTAACTGCCCTTATGAAAAGTCCTTCCCCAGCTTTCTTGTAGCCCCTTCAGGTACTGGGAGGCCACTATAAGGTCTCCCCAGAGCCTTCTCTTCTCCAGGCTGAACAGCCCCAACTCTTTCAGCCTGTCCTCATAGGAGAGGTGGTCCAGCCCTCGGATCATCCTGGTGGCCCTTCTCTGGACTTGTTCTAACTGGTCCATATAATCCCCAACATCTACATTAGAAATAAATTTACATATTTAATCATTTCCACTTTGATAATCTTTTTCAGGATGATCTACACAAGGGTTTATTCTGCTGAACGTTTCGTGCAATTAACAATTACATGTTTCACTCTGGTTTTCCTCCATTTGATAGCTGGCAATTTTTTTTTCCACAGCTTTAAGGAATGCATCTAATTGCCCGACTTTTATAACATACAGCTGTAACTGCCCAGATAATTAAAGCTGACACTACATGTTGAGACTAAGGCTTCTGGTTTTATAACTGATTTAAAGGGACGGCTGTTTTTCTTGGGAGATATTCTAGAATTAAAATGATTGCAAGGTTGAGAGGGGAAAAGCAGAATCGTTATTTCCCCTGAAAATGGTGTATCTGTCCCTCGGGTTTGTCTGTGAGGGAAGGGAAAAGAAGGTTGTTTCTCAGGTAAACTGGGAATCCCAGGATGCTGGATCTGTGTCATAGAATCCCAGAGTCCCCTTTAAGATCATCAGGTCCCATCATGAAC
>NW_010319563.1:311-10801 GCF_000700745.2 Antrostomus carolinensis | reverse complement strand
AAAAAAACAAAAACAAACAAAAAAAACCCCAACCAAAAGGGAGCCTGCAGAGCTGTAAACGCAGGCTAAGCCCGGAGCTAAACACGGCAATAATGCCTTTTATCAGCAGCTTTTCCACTTTTAAAACCACCCTCAGAATTACCCAGCTCCTGGTTGGCAGCAGGATGTCCAAGGCTGAGTTATCAGCCGCGCTGGCTTAGCAATAGTTCACATCTTCATCAAGCTCCACAGAACTCTGTCTCCTTCATGAGGCTTTTGGGGAAAAAAAGTTTTGATGGTAAAGCAGCATGATGTGGTGTTGAGAAAAGACTATGGGCTGTGGCCCGGAAAAGCCTGAAAGCAGGAGTCAGGGTTTGTGGGCCATTTCGCCTGAGGGGACAAGTGCCAGTGCAAATTTCCTTTGGGAATGCTGCTGTGATGTGTTTAGCAAACCCTGCCAGTGTGCTAGGAAAGCTGAGACTCGGGAAAGCTTGAAACAACTCTCTTGGTATCTCTTATCTGATGGACATAGGAGTAAAATTTAGTACTTCTCTGTATATGGATTTCAATACAGCAAGAACAAGGCAAGATTGGATTTGAAAACTTTTTTAAACTTACTCAAAAGTTATTATTACACTGTACTTTTAAAATTATTTATGCTGTTTTAAACTTTTTGCATTTCACATATCTCTGCACCATCACCAGAGTGGTTTCAGATCAGACATTCATGCGATTGATACATTTGCAGAGTGTAGGCTAGCTTCTTGTCAGTTTAATTATACCTGAATAGATGCACATGAAGCTGAAATGCTGAATTTGGTCACAAGCGAATGAAGTTTTTTCCCCAGCAGGGCACATACTGTGTTTCTGGTTGTGTGAGAGTTTTTAAATGATATAATCTTGTTTTGTGAATTCTGCAAAGTAAGCATAAGACTGAGAAGGATCACCTAGCTTGTAACAGTTAATTCCACCAGTCTCTGGCTCTGGTCTGGAGAGATAAACTGTATTTTTCCTTTTTGTGTCTTGTTCATGGGGGGGAATTTAGGGAGTTGTGTCTTTAAAGCCTTATTGTAGCACTGCTCTGATGTTAAGCTGAAAAGCTCCACAATCCAAACCTTGCCTTTGGTGAGCCCTACTGGGCTTCTGAATGCAGTGTTTAGCAACTTCTGAGTGATTTGGGGCTAGCTCTGTCACTTCTTAGTGAGAGCAGTTCTTTGACTAATGTAGTCACATCAAGAACAGATCTGATGATACAAAATGTTCTCTAATGTTTGCATTCCTGTAGCAGTACTATTACTTAGGCAATATAATCTTTCAGTTAAGACATGAAGATACCAGTGCTAGTTCCTTAAGGCTTGCCCTTAAAGAGAGGGACCACTGTGAAATACATCAAGCTTGACAAGATGATTTCTGCTGTGTTGCTTTTCAAAAACATTTGAGAGTCAGCAGTCCAGATCTTACAGCTACAAAGTCTTAAAAAAGCTGACAAAGAGCTTTTAAATACCTTATTCCTTAAGTTCTGACCCATGTAAGATCTACCTGTTATTACTTAGTGAAAAAAAAAACCCCTCAATTATTTGATTACACTAAGGACAAGTCTTTTAATAAATGAACATAGTTTCTCACTGTTTACTTTCTTATAGCAGTAATATTTTACACCTGTAGTTTTATATGGAATTGAAGGGCTACACAAGCCACATACCTCTCTTTTTCTTACATTAAGGCTATAAATGCCCTTAAGAAGTCTAAGATTTAAGAGCCTGAGAGTTGAAGGTGGAACATACTTAGGGATATCAAATATGGGAAAGCATACCTTGTTAGCAAAAGGTATTTACTGAGAAAGGCTAGGTGGATTACGAGGTTTCCTTTATCAAAGCTAAAGCAAACAGAGTAGTTTGGACTATACTGTGAAGTAGATATCAGTGTTTCTGCAGAGGCAGTATGAACTTTTGCTCTCTATCTTGATACAGAAAGAACATACCCTTCTGCTTAAACAATGTGACTTTGAAAGTTAGTTACATACCAGCTAGGTCTAGTCAAGTTTATAGTATAAATAGGTAATAGGAGACTTGAGGTGTCCAATCTTTGATAAGGAAGTGATGCTAGAATAAGCCATTTTTGTGGAGACAGAAGTGTTGTAAACAGGCCAGGAGATGAACTAAGCGTGCGCAGTAGAGAAGTTTAACTAAAGGGCACAGTGACAAAAGTTTCTATGGTCATCAGATGACCCCAAAGACCATCAGTACACATGCAAAAAGGACATTTAAATGTATTAATGAGTTCTTGGAAATGTGATGAATGTGCTAATAATTTATTGGAAAATAAATGAATATGCAGGTTATGATAGTATAAAGCTTTTATAGAGGGACAAGTCGGTATGCACAATAGGTGGAATGATCCCCGTGCATCTGTCTTTGTAATAAAGAATGCCTGCTTTCTGGAGTTTCTTTCAACCAGCTTTTTTGGTATCAGACCTCAGCACTGTTTCTTAGAGTGAGTTGTTTTCCAAAGGAGCTATGTATTAAATTATATTGAAGGATTTTTTTTCCTCTAAATGATAGATAGATTACCATGGGAAAATGCAACTTTGTACCTGTTT
Source organism: Antrostomus carolinensis (assembly GCF_000700745.2). Classification (NCBI taxonomy): domain Eukaryota; kingdom Metazoa; phylum Chordata; class Aves; order Caprimulgiformes; family Caprimulgidae; genus Antrostomus; species Antrostomus carolinensis. The sequence continues at coordinate 8,223 of NW_010319563.1, read as the reverse complement.
CAATGCATCAGCAACAACAAAAAGGTTGCTCCTGTATTTTGGCTTTAAAACTAAAGAATAAAAACTTCCCTGAGCTTCACAGAACACTTCACACATATTTTCTGGTAGCAGCCTTGTTCCCTGGTCTAAGATCAGAGGTTTAAGTGAGCCAGAGAAGGAAATGAAGTATCATGCTGATTTAACTAGACTGTTTTGGGGACCACTCAGATCCAGAAGGCACCTTTTTACTTTTGTGCTTTACAAATTTAAAGACACATCTGGGAATGTTACTGCTAAGCTCTGCTGGACCTGACCCAGCCAGCTCCCAAGTCTGTCATCCTCCTGAGCTGAATTCTGAATGAAGGGATCTGCATCTGGATAGCTGAGTAGTTTAGATGCATGGGAGGGGCTAATTTCAACCCTGCTCTGGTGGCTGTAAGAGTTTGGGAAGTGTGGTGCTGATACACCTGAGTAACTGTGGGTGTGTCAGCTCAAGCCAGCTGAGTTTAGTAGCTCTGACTGAGGGCTGCCTATATGCTAGTTTAGGTGATGTTTTGCAGAGCCACACAGTACCTGTAGTTTGCCATCCTTCATAATGGAGAGCTATAACTATATTGATGCACACATATATGTAGTTAATGAGATTCAAATAAGCATCAAGTTCAGAGTGTTAAAAGTAACTACACTTAAGTGGCAAGAATTTCCCTCCCTGGATGGAGTTTACAAAGAATTTTTGTTAGTTACTCTTGCACTAGTTATTGGCCAAATACACAAAGATATGTAAGGAGTGTGTGTGTCTGTGGACTCTTGCATCTTTTGGATAAGTGAACGATTAAGAGGTATTTCTAGACATTATTAACCACCTGACTTAGGGGACAAAGGCTTCTGCACACACTGAAGGTGTCCATATTTCTTCCCACCAAGCTCTGTATGCTACACTATCATCTCCTGCTACATTGAGAATTCTGCTTTGTATTGGGTCTGGCTGGGCGGGAGTTGATTTTCCCCGTGGCAGCCCTCAGAGTGCTGTGTTTTGTATTGGTGGCTCGAGGGGTGTTGATAACATCCCAGTGTTTTGGTTACTGGTGAGCAGTGCTAGCACAGCACCAAGGCTGTCTCTCCAACGTTTCCCCCAGTAGGCTGGAGGTGGGGAAGGTCTTGGGAGGGGACACAGCCAGGACAGCTGACCCAAACAGACCAAAGGGATATTCCATACCATATGATGTATGCTCAGAAATAAAAGCAAGGAGAACAGAGGGGGAAGGGGAGGGCATTCGTTACTTCCATTTGTCCTCCGGGAACCGCAACGCGTACAAAGCCCTGCTTCCCGGGAAGTGCCCAAACATCTCCTGCTGATGGGAAGTAGAGAATAAATATTTTGTTATTTTGCTTCTGCGCATGCAGCTTTGCTTTGCTTCTATTAAACTGCCTTTGTCTCAACCCAAGACTTTGTTTTTTTTCTTGTGTTCCACCTTATTTTCTCCCCCTGCCCAGTTGAGGAGGGGGAGTGATAGAGTGGGCTTTGGGCATCTGGCCTCTAGCCAGGGTCAACCCACCACATGCTTATTCTCTTCTGCCTACACTTTCAAAAGAGGAGGATACCTGGATGACCTGCATACCTTGTGACTTTAAAATTTTAATTTTATTTTTTTTTAAAAATCTGCTCTGCAATTTTCTTTATTAAATGTTTGTCTTTGTGAGCTTGGACAGGTAAGTCTTATTCTTGGAGGAGGAAGAAAGGGATTTGCTAACATTCCTTTGGTTTAGTTCTGATCTGCCAGTCTTACAGACGGTCTAACTAATGGTGAAACCTAGTAAGCAAGTGCTCATGCTTTGCTTGAAGCATACTGATAGTGTTGTCTAATAACATTCAAGAAGAATTATCATCTCCTCATTCAGAACATAAGCATTACACTCAAGGTATCTTTTTTTTTTTTTGCTTATTTTATCCCAACCATATATGCTTTAATCAATTTAAGTAATTTTTATTAGGGCATCTGGAGAGAAATCTGAGTGTTGACACAAGTTGCTAACTGCCATGCCAGGAACATACACTATTAACAGTGTAAATAGCAAATATTGTCATTCTAGTGTGTTTTCAGTAAACACATAGGAATGGGAATGTGAAAGCATAAAGAAAGCACAGCTATGTAAGTTTCTTCTGCAAAAGCTGTAAATAGCCAGTGATTTCCCTGCCTCCCCTCAAGTAAAGTGGTGGCTATTTGAAAATTCCTTGAAGTTTTATGCTGGCCAACACCTTGTGTGTCTACATGTAATCATCTCTTTTCTGCTTGTTTCCATTTAACTCTTCCAGTGCAAGGCTTTTATTCAGACTGACCTGTTCTTTTGTAAAGCACAAAAAAGATTTTGGGAAGAAAACAGATTTTATGTTTAGTCTTAGCCACCAAAGATTTCTGGTGTCTATCTTACTGCTGTGTGAATTGCTAATGAGCTGAGCCTCATTGTCCAAGATATAACAGAGGATTTAAGTGAAAGGAAATAAATTACTTTGTTAACTGGATTTACTGCTTACTGAAAGGTAATGGAAGAAATGATAATTCCATCTTTTTAGACAAAAAAAAAAGAGCAATTGATATGACTGTAATGAGGTCATAACTTGCCAGAAAAGAAATTCTGAAAATAGAAAATCAGGTTTAACAGCTGAACATGATGAGAAAACTGTCAGTGTAATAAGAATGCATATTTCATCTCTGGGGACTTTCTTCCTCAAATGTTTTTTGTCAGTAGTCAATTAGGTGTTGCAGACAAGTCAGGTTTAATCACTATGAAATAAACCTTGGCTATTCCTTTCATTTCTGGTCTTCTACAGCTTGTGACTTTGGTAGCTATCAGAATACAGATGCATATGGTGAGTCTGGGCCCACCATGGCAGAAAAACTTGTCCAGTTCCATATATACCTGTGGCAAAGGCCTATGCCTAGCACAGCTGCGTACTGATTTTATTCTCTTGATTGTGGTATTTCACAGTCTGCCTTTTGACAGAAAAAGTGATCTGAAGCATTGGCTAAAATCTTGACTTCATGGGTGTGTAGGTTTTTAAGATAATGGATGTGATAGGCCAGGTCTCATTTGTTAAGCTTGAAGCAAATTTGAAAAAAAGCTTGAACCAAAATTGCTCATTTTCCCACATTATTTGTTTGAGAAAGTAAAGAGAGAAATGATGGAAACTACTCTTAGTGTATTGTACTCACTTGTTATGCTTTGTAATGAGACTGTCTTAGTAGACTGGGAGAAAGATCTCTGGTTTTGCAGCCTTATTGTTGCAAGTTGGAGACTTGGTACGTACGCGCAGGATAGAGAAAGTAACATGATGTGAAGGAATGATCCAAATTGCTGGTCAGGGTATGTTCTCATTGCTGTTAGCTTGTATGTTGAAAGGAACATGAGCCAGCTAGTAAACACATTTTTCCTTTTTTAAAATTAAAAATTGTTATCAGTCCATCATCTCTATAAAGTTCTCACTTCAGGTTTTTCAGACTTAAGTTTGCTTGTTGCTCTACAAAGAGCACCACCCTGAATAAGCAGTCTTCTGATGTTTATAATGTCTGAAATCTATCAATGAATCCTCCTTTAATTTTCCTGGAAATACTTAAGTATACTTTTGAAAGTTTTATTATTTTAGTACTGAAATTGAATTCTTCAAGAAGATTTCAGTACATATATTTATTATGTATGTTTACTGAAAAAGTATTTGTAATTTTGTTTTCGTTTGAGCTTTCTTCAAGCGAAAAATTGATATGCTTGTAGTTGGAATTGGCTATAAAACATTTATGTCTTTTATGGTACTTGCAAGCTGAGATCATAAGGATGTTCTATCCTTGTAGTTCTGCTATTACATTAAAATGAGATAAGTATGCTATAATTGCTACTACAAAAGCATTGTCTGACCTTTATTTTCAAAGAACTGTTATATTAGGAGCAGAACTAAATTGTGACTGTGCAGCTGTAGGAAACAATGATCACTCTACCTTGTAATTGTACACTATAATCAGAAACAGGATGGCACAAAGTTCAAACTTCAAGACTAGAACCTTGTACAGAGTAAGAAAGTATTAGGAAATGCTTCCTGGCTAAGGGTATTTCAGTGATAATGGAAATGCCACAGTAGGTGTGACTTGTATTGCCAGCACACTTGCATCAGATTATCCAAACTTCCTACAAGCAAGTCTGAGGAATGTTACTTGAAGGTAATTTATAAGTCTCTTTCTTCTGCTTTCCTGATAAAAGCAGTTGGCTTTGAAATCAACACAGACTTAGAGCATGCACCTGAGAGCAGAAGCTGACCTGTAAATTAAAGCTTCAATTGCCTTTGAACATGTTTTTTCCCATAAAATAGTCTTGAGGTGATTTCTTTGGTGTTGTGCTGAGAGAGTCTGACACCATCATGCTAGGATAAGCACAAGATATTCACACTAAGTCAAGCTTGACCAGAAGGAACTGCATAGTAAAGTAACTGGGGTTCCCAATTACCAGGCTACCATGAGCAGTACGTGATTACAAATAAAATGGTTCAAAATTTCTCTTATTGCAAAGAAAACTTAGGGACGTCCTCTTACCTGAAGCTACAAGTGGCTAATAACAGATCTGCTTTCCTCTGTTCCCTGTGCCTACTGGAACACCGGCTCCTCCTCCTGACACTTGCATGTGGTTTTGAAACCAACACTTGCATATGGTTTCTCCTGCTGAGAGGAAACAAGAGGGAATTGCTCACTTGGGTGGAGGATTTCTTAAGGGCATTTGCCAATATGACCCTTGTTTGATCTATTGAGTCTGTACTTGGACTTGTCAGCAGTAGCAAAAAGGGAGACATACCTACTCTTATGGAAAAAACTCATTAAGTAGCAGATTAAAGATCTTTTCAGTCTTGCTTTTGTCCCAGGATTGTGAAGCCAGGTGTTTGCATCCGCGCATGAAGTGTGCCCCATCATTGCAAATCTCATGTATAGTTCTTTGACAGGTTGCAAAGCAAATGGGATCTTACTTGCAAAATTGAAGTTTCTGGTATGAGTTTTGGCAGTTGTGCAGAGCATTGGAACTGCAGAAAGCTTGTGTTGCACAGCAAGCTGTCAGTCATTCTTTTCCACAACACAGTGAGAAATCTCACGGCTTTGGTACGTTATGAGTAATAGTGCAAGTCATTGAATTAATCTCATGGAGCAAGGTGGCCTGGCCCCAGAATAAGCAAGTGTTTCTGCACTAGTACTGTTTTGATATTGCTGCATTTATATGCTTGCTTAATTTAGAACATCTAGTTATAGTATTCTGTAGCCTATTTCTTATTCTTGGATGATAGCAATCTCCTTATGAGATTGGGGATGTAATGTGCTCCTATGCTTTTTTGATACTGCTGGAATTAAATAGGGTTGTCAAAAGGCTTTATTACCTAAATTCTTTAAGTGGCAAATATATTAGTTTACATGTTTATTCCAGACCTACAGCAAACAGGCTAAATATGGGGGAGGGGGAACCACTTAGTTTCAAATTCAGGCTCTGTGCTTTTGAGGTCAAGGCTTCATGCATATTTCTCTAAGTGTAAATCCTATCCCTCCTTCTCTGGTTTCTCCTTTATTCACTCTTCCTCTTTCTTCACTGAAATAACTTATGCTTCTGGAATAAATATTCTGGAAAAGCAACTGCGTGGGAGTTTTGTGGTCACTTTGAGGCCAATTTCAAAATAGTTTTGCAAAGTTTTTTCTTGTGCAGTGTGGTATTCCATCCATTTTAATTGGAAAACTAGACTTGCTTCAATTTCACCTAGAAGGAAAGCTCGTAGATCCTGGAGGATTGTTTGTAACCATAGTATTTCAGTAAGTTTTCTGAAGTAGTACAAAGCCAATAGTTCTGCCAGTTACTCTTGTAATACCATGAATCCCATGTAAAGCCTCTACGATACGATAATTTGCACAGCGTTGTCTCTTCTCTTCACATTTTATTTACTCTTAATTCCCACAGGAAAAGAAAGAGCAAAAGAGGAACAGAGGCCTTGTCCTTCCTTCCTGGTAAGTATAGTATGCTCTTAAATCATCTGTGAAGGGGGACTGGTTCTGGCAGAAGACTGCCAGAAGGTTGCACTACTGAGCTATGCAGTTCATACAGTAACAGTGTTACTCAGCTTGGAAGGGACCTCTGAAGTTCTGTAGTCCAACCTCAGTCTCAAAGCAGGTCAGCTGTGAGCTCTGAGTGGGTTACTAAGTTTTCTAACCTATGGCACTTTGGAAAGGGATGGAAACTGCACAGCTTCTCTGGGGAACCTGCTCTACTGCTCAGCCATCTTCACAATGGAAAAGGTTTTCCTTCAGTTGTGCCAGAACCTCCTGTGCTTTAATTTAAAACCACTGCCTCTTGACTTCCTGCTGTGTATCTCTCTTAAAGAGCCTTATTTAATTTTTTTTCAGAAAGATCAAAAAAGTTAAGGAGCCTTATTCAGCCATTTTGCTTTGCAAATATTTGCTGTGACTGGGTGTCTTCCCTACCCCATGGACATCTTTCTTTCAGCCTGAACAGGCCCAGTCCCTCTCATCCTCTCCTAATAGGGCATTTGCTCTGGCCTCCTGACCCTCTTGGTGGCCTGGTATTAAAATAACAGTGATTGCTACAGATGTTTTTTGGTTTTTGTTTTTCTTTTTCTCTAAGCCTGTTGGGGGGGAACTTCCAATTCAGTTTGTAGCAAGGCTTAATATCTACTGTGTTTCTATAAGAATGGAGCTGTAGGATTCCAGGTCTGCCTCAAATGCTGGGCTTAGCTTAATTTATAAGTTACCTTGTTTGTTGAGTAAAGCCAGTTTCAGTTGGGAAGTCCCTGACTCTGGCCTGCAGTGGGAATATTCCCTGTCCAGGAAGAGCTCTTGGAGCTCAGGTCTGAGGGGCACGTGTGAAGACAGCAGGGTACAGTCTGAACAGAGCGTGGCCTAGAGTCTTGACTGGAAAATAATGAAATGCAATTCAGATTGGAGCCTAATTCACACTCACAGCTCTGCTGTGTCAGTAGAGTAGAAAGAACATAATTGAGCTCTGGAAAACAGCAGGTGAAGATAAACCTAAGGTTTCATCCTCAATGCTTCTGAGCTTCTTGAGGCTCTCCCTGACAAAGGTGAGTCATGTGGCTGCCTTTGCATTTGAGGGAACAAAAATCTATGCCCTGGAAGCAAGTCCTCCTACTTGATACAACTGAAACAAGTCCTCCTGCTTGATACAGCTGTTGCTGCTGGGATTTCTCAGCTGAGTTTGTGCTTCAGGGAGAGGCAGGTGCTCTGCTTGGCTGGCATGGCGGTGGTGGGTGCATGTAGTGCTGCTGTTGGCAGGGAAGCGCACCCTGCCAGAAACTGAACCCGGGAATATGCCCTGGGCAATGAAACAGTAATGCCTTAACGCCTGGTGCTGGATCTGGAGACTTTTTGGTGTCTGATTGTCAGTTTATAATATTCACATAGTAAATGCTCCAGGACTTGTGAATTTCTGTATCAGGAATAGTGTGGCCAGCAGGAGTAGGGAAGTGGTTGTGCCCCTGTACTGGGCACTGGTGAGGCTGCACCTCGAGTGCTGTGTTCAGTTTTGGGCCCCTCACTACAAGAAGGACATTGAGGTGCTGGAGTGTGTGTGAAGGGCAATGAAGCTGGTGAAGGGGCTGGAGAACAAGTCTTATGAGGAGCAGCTGAGGGAGCTGGGGTTGTTTAGTCTGGAGAAAAGGAGGCTGAGGGGAGGCCTTATTGCTCTATACAACTACCTGAAAGGAGGCTGTAGTGAGGTGGGGGTTGGTATTTTCTCCCAAATAACAAGTGATAGGACAAGAGGGAACGGCCTTAAGTTGCACCAGGGGAGGTTTAGGTTGGATATCAGGAAAAAACTCTTCACTGAAAGGGTTGTCAAGCATTGGAACAGGCTGCCCAGGGAAGCGGTGGAGTCACCATCCCTG
>NW_010319563.1:0-290 GCF_000700745.2 Antrostomus carolinensis | reverse complement strand
CATGCTTTAGTAATGAGCTTGGCAATGCTGGGTTTACGGTTGGACTAGATGATCATAATGGTCTTTTCCAACCAAACTGTTCTATGATTTGTGTTACAATTTTGTTGGTTTTCTCCTTTCCTCTTAATAATATTCTTTGCCAATTGGTGGTGATTTGGGGATTATTTTTTCCCCCCCTTCTATGTCCTGCTGATTCTTTTTCCTGTTGTTTTTCCTCCAGCTCGGCGGCTGCTCCCGGTCTCCCCAGTGGGCCGTGCTGGGAGGTGCGGCTCTGCGGGCAAGGTGGCAGG
>NW_010319562.1:0-2863 GCF_000700745.2 Antrostomus carolinensis | reverse complement strand
CCCGGGCTGCCCGGAGCTTGCCCAGCCCACACGGCGTTGCATCAGGATGCCCTGGGGATGATGGGTTTCAGGATCCAGCCCCATTTTCTAAATATATAAAATATCTGTTTCACGTGCTTTCTGCTTTGTTTTCACTCAGACTAAGGGTTACACTCGTAACTCCTACCAGATCCGAACTAAAAAGCTTTACCAGCACAGCTATGGAGAATACAATAAATCACAGTTTTCATTGAGGCTGTTCAGGCTGCAAAAAATCCTGGGGTAGGGATCAGTGCGCTCACAAACGGTTCTATTTGGGAAATTTCTATAGATTACACCCTTCTGCTCTTTAAACTGCCTCCTGCAGAGGAGATTTGCTGCTGGGGCTGTCCCAGGTCTGCAGAAACCTTGATGTACATAAACAATCTCTGAGGAACTCAATCTGACCGTGCTTGGGAGTAAATATGTTTATTGTCTGTCGCATGAACGCAGTAGCTATAGATTCATTGCACTGTTTACAAAGGCCCCTTTCTATAAAAAAGCTAAGGATTTTTTTTTTCTTCTCCCAGGCTAACAATAAGTTTTTGTTTTAAAGAAAAATCTTTGTCAATCAAACTACGTCAAGATTGCAAAATATATTTCATTACCCCTGGAAATGTAGCGAAGTGAATTTTAGCCCCCTGTGACTGTATCAGTAGATGCTCTCTGTGAACAGAAACAGTTCTGCTTAACCTAAAAAGAAGTGTTTTGGGTTTTTTTTTTTTTAAATAAAAAGAATGAATATTTTCAATCTAATTTCAGGCTTGCAACAAAGCGAACATCTGCGGAACACAGACTTGTTCTGTTTATGATGAAAGGCCTCAATAATTAGTTTGTGGCTTCATTTGCTGTGAGTTATGAGGTCTTCTCTTTACATATACGATGGCTTCCATGTCTCACAAATTCATCTGGCTCTGAAAATTGCTCTTTATTTACTCCATATAAGGTCTTAGATTGTTCACAGCTCTCCCCTGGCAGGACTTGGACAGCGTGAGATGGGAGAAACACGATGGAGGCATCACTGGAGTAAATATTTCTTATGAAACGTGAATCTGCTACATTCAGTCTATACACTGTGATGCTGTTTAATTCAATATTGCCGTAAAAGGTCAGAAATCTTGTAAAGATTCGTCTTTTATCTTGAGAACTGAGGAACTCTATGTGGCAGTCACACTTTTGAGGCACTGATGTTAACAGTTAGATTAAAACACAAGCCTATTCAGCCAAAAGACAGTTGTTTATTGCAGCTGCATCCTTGACTCCACTGGAAAACTGTTGTAAAAGTTCCCTAAATTATCCAGTAAGATATTTTATAGGATTAGTTTCCTGACTGACTCTACACCATGCCCAGGCTTCAGCATCCTTCACCTTGGGTGGAGTTATCCCCGAATTTGAGAGCTCTTGGTGCTGAGCTGAAGGACCCCAGGACAAGCTCCTGCTGCTTTCCCCGAGTGTGGCACACCCGTGGGGATTTTACTCCCATCCCTTCAGGCAGTTCCCTCATGACTTGTGTATGCTTTAAAAAAACCCCAAAAATTAATTAATTAAATTCTTTATTAATTATTAAATTTCCCGTGTTTCCTATAACTTTGCAATTTGTTGAGTGAAATATGTTAGTGCTAGAAGAAAAATCGGAAGCCTAGTGCTTAGTCTAAATAGCGTTTTAAAAACAATTTTATTTTGAAAAGTTCCCTGCAATCTTTTTGGATGTTTTCTACATTACTACATGAATTAATTATTACTGTAGATCAATATCCCTAAATATACATTTGAATTATGGCAGAAATTATATATACTCTAGCAGTCCTATGCATGCTTGCTATACACAAGAAAGACAGGGACCAGTTAGAACAAGTCCAGAGGAGGCCACCAGGATGATGCGAGGGCTGGAGCAGCTCTGCTGTGAGGACAGGCTGAGAGAGTTGGGGCTGTTCAGCCTGGAGAAGAGAAGGCTCCAGGGAGACCTTCTAGTGGCCTCCCAGTACCTGAAGGGGCTCCAGGAAGGCTGGGGGGGGACTTTTCATAAGGGCAGTTAATGACAAAACAAGGGGAAATGGGTTTAAGCTGAAAGAGGGGAGGTTTAGATGAGATATTAGGAAGAAATTCTTCACTGTGAGGGTGGTCAGACACTGGAACAGGTTGCCCAAGGAAGTTGTGGATGTCCCCTCCCTGGAAGTGTTCTTGGCCAGGTTGGATGAGGCTTTGAGCAACCTGGTCTAGTGGAAGGTGTCCCTGCTGCTGGCAGGGGGGTTGGGACTGGATGAGCTTTAAGGTCCCTTCCAACCCAAACCATTCTATGATTCTATGATTCTATACATATTGTGCTTTCTCTTACAGGGTAAAATATCTGTGTACGCCTGCACACAGGCAGGGCCATCACCGAGGGAGCCAAGGTGCTGCCTCTCAAGGTATATATTGACCTGAAGGTTTATGTACTTGACTGGTGGGATTTACAGAGCCCTGAAGTTGGCTAGATACCGAGCTCCTGTTGAAAGTCACTGGATTTCCTGACCCGAGTTCTGCAGGATGACATTTAGCTCCACTTTGTGAACGTTGCCTTCAGTTCACCGCAGTTAAGAGACACTCAGGACTGCAGAAGTTCTTTTGTATGAGACAGCAGCATTGTGTAAGGAAGTCTTATCCAGGTGGGTGGTGCTCAGAAGTTGTAACTGCTCAGTTGCTTAATAATGTATTTTATTAAATCTGCTTTGTGCTGCCAGTTTGAGTGGCCAGCTGAGGAGTCACTTCACCGAGAGCTGGAAGGTGCTGGACCATCAAGACTGTGGTAGCACCAGAGTGGTTAAGGAAAAGGATGAAATCACACAGAATCACAGAATCACGGGGA
>NW_010319561.1:175477-211767 GCF_000700745.2 Antrostomus carolinensis | reverse complement strand
CGGCGGTATCCGAGGGCAGAGTCTGGCAGAGCTACGGGGTCCGAAACCATCTGGGAGCAGCGTGAGCCCTGCGCAGAAACCGCCGAGGAGACCAAATATGGGCCTGGCAGAGGGGCCTGCGGGGCCCGGGGGCAGCGGGGAGGGTTTCTGTCACGCTAAGGCCCGCGGGGACTCTTGGCTGTGGCACAGCTCACGGCCTGGCTCTGGGTACGGCTGGCAGCCGTGAGGGCAGAGCTGCTCCGGAGGGAGCGATGGTGCCTCAGCCACAGGCACAGAGCAGCGCTTACAAGTCAGCGTCCGTCCTTACCAGGAAGGTGGCAGGGCAAGGTGGTCGCTCTTGTAATGAAGATGGGCTTCATGCCTTTGCCCAACGTCTCAGGAGTCCAACTAAGGGCTGTCACAGAATTAGAGCAGGCTGTATAACCAGGTCACCAAATTAAAGGTGGTTTTTCTCAGAACTACAGTTTCTTTGCTGCATCTCAGCACTGATACGAACATCAGTTTTGTGTGCACAGTGTCCGTGCATGTATCTCCAAATCAGATTTTCGATTGCAAAATACAGAAGCTTGAAAGAATTGGATTGAGAGTCTTGCTTCTTTAGGATCTAGGTGTGCTTTTTTCATTTCAGGTGCACTATCCTTGCAAAACTTCAAGGAAAATATTGAAAAGCTGTATATACCATACGTGATGCTGAGACATCTGCTGGGAACAGGTCACATGTAAACCCCACATTGTCCGCAATACAGTGTAATATTTGATAACACCCTTCAGTGGTGGACACGAACAGCAGTTTCTCTCCAAGCTACGCATGGCTAAGTTAATCAGATGCTCACAATAGTATGTTCATCCGGTCATCAGCTACACTGAATGTTTGCCAATTAACTGGCCTCATTACTTTGTAACTGTGAAACAGGAGAGAATTCAGGCAAAGAGTTGCTAGAAGCGAACTGCTAACCATGATGGACGTTCAACTTTCATCAACATTTTGCTATGCAAATCAACAGACCTGAGAAGACCCTCAAAATTTTGTGAAATCAGTGTAATTCCCTAAGACTAATCCTCAGCAAGTACAAAACTGTTCTCATGCCAATTTCCTCTGGAATGGGGGCTCAGGATTGCTCAGGTGGTGCACAGGATCTTGTCCAAAAGTGCGTAAACAGATTTGTATGACAGTTTGTTTAAAGGAAAAAGGGTTTCCCACTCTGCTGATACTTTTGAAGCCTGGTCCTTTACTCTGTTGGACACTTTGCCGTTTCAAATCTGTGGAAACCAGTATATTCCACTATGCCAATAAACCTGGATAAATATAATACTGAATTAATCATTAGAGCCCAATTTTTATTTATGCTGATAGCCTTTTTACACAGGAAAATTGATGAGCATAATTGTAACAGAATAATTTATACTGGTATGGCTTCGCTGATGTAACATTCCAGGTAGATGCTTTAATTGAGTGTAATTATTCCATTTCCCTGTATAGGCGAGTACTACATAGATAAATCCCCTTTTCTAGTTAACAGTCGAAGCAAATTGCGTCTCATAATTACATTTACGCCAAGTTTAAGGCACTCTTAGGATGGGCAGGAAATATAATGAGGCCATAGCGTAATTGAGAGTGCAACCCTTAAAATCCTATTTGTGACAACTGTAATCAAATTGTCCTCTGCTGTAATATTTTCTTTTCTTCTCATTCCAAAACAACAAAAGGCATTAAGTCTGTTTAAAATAAAATGTTTTGAAGATCTAGCACCAAAATATGTACATGGATTCATGCAAGCTAAGGAAGCAAATGCAGTTTGTCATATTGAAACAGAACTGTGCCCAGTCTGTAGGTAACATCTTCCAGTGCCAGATTCGGCACTGTGGTAATCAGGCATCCTGGGGACTTTGTGATACAAAAGGAAATTTGACTTCATGATATCAAGGCTAAATTTGGCTCCCCAATGCTTAGAACACTCCTGAAGGCATCATGCTCCAAACAATTAATCTTGCATAATATTGAATAAATGCGTATAGGACACACTGGCTCAGTTCTTGTAAATCTGTTGTTACTGGCATATTTTTTCCATAAAAAGATGGTTTTCCACAGTTGGCAGCAGTCCTGTTCAAAAGCATCTTTGAGCTGTAGAAATACAAAAGACTGTACTTTATTTCTAGTCCATATTTCCCTCTCTTTCTGGCCATTGTCCACCCACCTGCCCTTCCCCCTCCCTATGAAAAAGAAAAAAAACCAACAAAACCCAACCCCTTACCCTTAATTTAGAGCGGGGTGTTTGGCAAGCGTTTACTTCTCCGTTCTTAACCCTTTTGGTCATTTGAAAACAAAGTCCTGACGCAGTGTGAAATTAACTTATATGCATAACATTTGAAGCGACGGCACAAATTCCCGCTGGAATGAAGGGCTATTCACTTCAGTGGGAATCGGCAAATAGATTTTGTAGCAGAACAATGTGCTTTTCTGAAAACTCTCGCTTCTATTAGAATGGATGGGATGGGATGGGGCCTCCCTGGTGATGCTTGTGCACCACCACCCATTATGACCCTTTAAAATCAAACCACACCAAACCAACCCCAAACAAAACCTGTTGGTTTGTTTTTTTTTTTCCACCAGATGGATGAGATATTGAGCCTTTGATTGAATATTGAGATATTGTGTGATATATTACACAGAGTTCCTATGATTTTCTAACAGGTGGTTGTGTTTCTGCGTCGTTCCTCCAGCCAAAGTCAGAATAGTTGTGTCTCTGGGTTATGCCTCAGCAAAACTGTAGCCAGAGTTACTGTTTTCTGTGCTGTATGGAGAAAGATGCCCGTCCGTTTCCTTGTCTCAGAAGCCATGGAAAAGCATCTCTCCAGGCTGTGCAGCAGGAGTGATTGACAGCAGTTCCAGCAAGACCAAAAAACGTGGGCTGCATATTTATGTGCATGTGTCTCCTGACCCAGCAGTGGACTCAGTGCTCTGATCATCCATCAACATGTTTGGGAAGGTCTCAGACAACACCCCAAAATGTACAGAATTTTGCTTATTGCTGGTAAATTATGTTTTTAATCGTGTTGGGTACACTTAGGAATTTTGGGGGAAGGATGCTCTATAACCATGACTGTTATTAAGAAATTACTAAGATTAAGAATATCTTGTCAAATTGGATTGTTCTCATGTTTCTCAGCTTTTTGCATACAGTGTAATACAGAATGATCTAGGTTGTCATCTCCTAGAAAAATCTATCACAATATTTTGATTCAAATCATAAGCAAGCTTAGCCAAGAATAACATACATACAGTCGCATGGTATATGATATTTTTAAAATCCATTTGCCTGATGCTTTGTTTATTAAAGATGACATACTTAAATCTTGTTTTGGTCAAAGACTATTCCTTTGAGGAGACATTTGAATGACTGATTCACTCTTCGTTGCAAGTTACAATTAGAAAACTAGTTCCCTTGCTCACAGAGTGGCCCTGCTCTCACACGTTTGTGCAAGAACTGTTAGATGTCTCAGAAAAGTCCCAAAGCTCATGTTTTTTTTTCACAAAAGAGTAATGTAGCTACTGACAATAATCACCCTCCAACATTATGGTTCCTACTGATGGTCAGGAGTACGTATCATCCAATCTACAATGCAACTGAGATTCCTGTTGTCTCAGCCAAGAGGTTTAAGACTCCCAGCCAACTAAGTAAATTCCTCATGCATTTCTTACAGACAGAATATAATAGGTGAGGAAATGGTGCAATTTCCCGTTAGATCTCTCTGGGTGCTACTTACCTCATTGAGAAAGAGGACAGAAAACTTAAGGATTCCTCCCAGAAGAATATTTTTCAAGACAATGCTTCTTCTGTTTCCTTTCTGCTCTGCTTCCCTTTACTGTAGCCTCTTGCTCTCCTTCTCTTTGCCTGTTTTCTTGCCTTTCTCTTCCTTTTTTAAATATTTATGCATACTTATATTGAATTGTGATATATTATACTAATAACTACAAAACACTCTTGATTCATATGTTTCTGTGTGGACAAATGCATCATTTGCTTATTTTGTTCTAAAACTACCACATTTCTTTCTAGGCACAAGCATTTGATACTTGAGCAGAAAGGGAGCACAGGAAGGTGAGAGAGAGAAAAGTGGAAGGAATGAGTGGAGAAGAGAGGAAAAAGAGAGGATGAGGGAGCGAGGGCTGTTACCATGATGTTTCAGAAGCAGGAGTGTAGTGGTACAGTTACAAAGAGAGGAAGAAACCCAAAGGACCGTACCCTGATCTATAGCTGGGGAGTAGCTGGTGTAGCAGAGGGAGGATGCCAAGTCTCGCTTTTCATGTCGCTCCCCCTGGGGCTGCTCCCTAGCCGAAACTATTAGCCAGAAGCCGAGGTTGCCAGTCTGCTTTGGTGGCAATTTGACATCCCTATACTGCAGTCCCACCTCCCTACCCTAGTAGGAGGACACTGGTCTCTCCAGTGACCAAAAAGATGCCTCCAGGCACACCTCCATGGTCAGGCTGATTTTCCTGCGCAAGAGAGAGATGCTGACCTGCCTCTGTGGGGCTGAGCCCCTGCATGGTGTAGCGGTGGAAGGGGATAATTACCCAAGATAGTCTTAGTTCACCCCTGTAAGAGGATTCTTGCTATCCTGGTAGATGGTTCTCTCACAACTAAAGAAAACCAAAATGAATCTGCTTATCTTCAGGGTCAAAAAGAAGGCAGATAACTTCCAAAACCAAAAATATATCCCAATGAGGTCACAATTTTATAGTGCATACCTACATTTCACGATGATATTTTCATTGTCCCGATTTGCTGACATAGCCCCAGCAGGAGGTTAGTTCTTGATTCAAGGAAAAGGGAGTTTTAACATTCATTTTAATGGGAACCTTTTTTCATTTTTAGTAACGGCACTGTTACACCAGTTTCACTTCATTATGGGAGAAGCAGGTTTAGAATTCCCTGAAGGAACTTGCTGTCTTTTCTTCTTGGACTTACTCTCTTCATCTTCTCAAGTGCTCCTCCCTTAGTCTTTTCATTTTCCTTGAAAGTGCTTATTTTTATCCATAGCAATGAGCACACCTCGGTGAGATTTTAACTACTATAAATGGTGTAATCTTACTACTTTGCTTTTCTTCTTTTCCACTTGCTTTTTAAATGCAGCAGGTTTTCTACCTCATGAGGAGTGGAGTACATGAACCCAAGGGTTGTACCTGCCTATGTCCTATGGATACAGCTTGGATATGTAATATATGAAAGATGCATCAAGGTGAAGTCCCAAGGTAACTGCAGTAACATGCCGTGCTGCTTACATCCATGTCTTCTACTTGAAACCACATTGACTTTTGCGAATTCGAAAACCAGTGTAAGATCGAAACACGCCATGCTTCACTGAGAAAAAGTCACCTTGTTATACCTGTAGGTCTCTGCTGTGTGAAGCCTGTGTACGTTGCAGTTTCTATTATGCCATTTTTTTAATATCTATAAAATTTAGTATCAGCCTGAAATGAAATGAAAGTTTCAGTCTCTGAATTATTTTTGAGCCCATTTTAAGTCACTTACAGATCAAGTCTTTTAAAACTTTGAGTGACAAAGAGGAATGTGTATTCATTTTAGACAACTATTTTTACACTTTTATGGCTATAATTGGATTCAGAATTTACCCTTCTACTTTCAACCTGAAAAGAGTAGCCCAGAATGCACCTACATGCTTTTGATCCTTTGAAAAAAAAATTTGTAAACTGAAGGAACCTTATTAAACTTTAAAAACAAGTCTGTGTGCACAAAGCCTGTTTCATTTCTATACAGCTTTATAACAGATACTGTTAGAAGCATACAGAACATCTCTAAAGCTCTGCTTTAACCTGAGCATTCACAGGCCTGGCCCAAGGTGTGTCTTTACATGAGGAGAAGTACACTGGTGCACATGGAAAACGTTACTGAGGTTGAAGTCTTCCTCTGCATAAATATCTTGCACCACTTCAACTATTCCCATCTACAAGATAAAGCTGCATTTATAAAGAGATATTTGTAAAGAAATGAATACCCTTATTCCTGTAAGGAAAAGGAGCCCTTTTATTGATAAAAAAATATGCCTAACTTGCAATTATGTAACTGTTTTGTTTAGAAATCACCTCATGATCAAATTTGTTCTATAACAAGGAAAAAATCTGTGTAGATTAAGGGCACATGAAGACTGATTTTTTTTTTTTTTTTTCCTTTGGTCATCCAGCCAAAATACAGGAAAAATATAATTTCAATTGTGCCAAAAAAAATATTGCTCAGTTTTTTGGCTTTTATAAACATTTGTGACCCCTTCAAATTAGGTCAGTTTCTAAACAAAAGCATCATTTAAATGTGAAGTTTCATTTTGAAAATATTTACTGTTTCATTGTTTCAGTCCTCCAGAATGAGACATTCTGCCATTTGCTGGAAACTATCCCAAATTCACAAATGTTTTCAGATTCTGCAAAAAATGAGGTTTGGAATAATATTATTTTTTATCAGGGAGTGGGGGAGCAAGGGTACACCTACACCTTATTTAGGAGTTCACAAGGCCTGAGAATTTCTTTCCCTTAATTTATAGTAATCCACTCAGAAAGGATTAAGTAATCCAAAACGGGCCACCCTGCAACAGAAATACAAAAGTCCTCTTTTCAGCTTACATAAAGTAAATCAGTTTAAAGGAATATCTGCTGTGAGGTGTACAATACTGAAACACCTGACATTCTTCTAGTGTCGTCCTTTAGCAGACAGAATCAAGGAAGGATACAAGCTTGACTGGTAAAACACACATATGTGTAACTTTACGTCTGAGAAGAACTCGATTAGAAGACAGAAAACTTGCTGTAAGTTGCATGTAGATGTGAATGCCTTGAGAAACAAAGGCTGTAAAACATATTTCTCTTGCCCACAAACTCACACCTGCTAATGCCTTATAAAATTAGTTGTATCCTCAAGACTATCCTTCCACAGCGAGTTCCAATGCCTAATTATATATTTAATTATCTATTTTTTGTCTGCTCATTTACATCCAAGTACATTCAACAGCATGTCATCTGGGATCAATTCTTCAACACTGATTTTATTATAGTTTCTATATAATTTTACTTTGGTATATCCACCCTGTTCCCACCCCTGAGCATATGGTGTCTCTTTTTTTAATACATCGGAATTAGAGAAAAGTACCAGCATTGAATATGAATCTCTTGGCTTTTGACAGTTACCAATCCTAGAGTTGTTTGCAAATGTTTTTGAGATCAATTTCACTTCTGGACCACAAGTGCTTTGTTAACATCTGCCCTGCAGCGGATGATCATTTTTATTTACTGATTTATTCATGCATCTATATTTTGGTGTGAAAACGTAGTCGTAACTCTTGGGCTTTAATGCGTGGAAGGAGTAGAGCAGAATGAAACGCAGTCAGTCACGCTGTGCACTTGAAAGGAACAACGCCATTATTTGTTTTCTGTGGTAATCCTAGGTATAATAGGTAGAATGGCAAAAATAAATTGAGGTCTTTGTTGGAATTCTCCCTCCCTCAGCCAAAGAGCCATGCTTTCTCTCACGTACGTCGTCTATCAAGTGTTGTTTAAGGATCTTTTTGCACCAGCTGCTATCCTGTTTCACTTTTTGCTTCAGCTAAGCTCTCTAAACAATTTGATGAGCATGAAGAACGATGCCAAACTGACAAATCCTGTTTTTCGGATTTTTCTCCCAGAGTTACCCAGTCGTGAATCACCACGATAGAGGCTGTATTCATTCTTGGGGCAGTGAGAGCCATCGGCCCCATTATCTCGTGGCTCTGCAGGGCTAGAAGTTTGTGGGACTCATTTTTCTGCCAGTGTCTTCATTTGTTACCTGTTTATATTTATATGAACACAAAAATTGGTTAATATTTAGAATTAGGTTGTGTAAATTACTTCACGTGGCGCAGGAAGGGCAGCATCCAGTCCACGAGCTGCACTTTCAGAGTGGACTCTACATTCCCACTATAGACTTCTGCCATTAACCTTGAGTGGGCTGGATTTTTAACTTAATAATTTCAAGCTGAAATGGCCATTTTATGTTCATTTTAGAGCTTCTTTAATTTCATCAGTTATGTTCTTTCTCTGCTTACCATCAATTGAATGAAACTCACAATAAATAAAATAGGAAATACAGAGAAGTATCAGATAATCCTGATTGTCCTTAACCCCTGCCACCCCAAGTCTGACTCTTTTGAGCATTTCAGAAACTGGTGGTTTCCCATGAGCTGAATAGTGGTGCAATGCTTTAGAAAGATCTTGCTAGCACGAGGTTTAAATAAACTGCATAAATAGTTGTGGTTATATAAGTAGCATAGTGATTCTAAGAGATCTTGTTGGAGGGAGGGTGTGTTCAAGAATAAATGCCACCATAAAAATTAGCCCCCCAAAACATGTGGGATTTCAATGAGAAAGCAAACACATTTTCACCAGGACGGAAAATATTCACACTTTGATAGCACAAAATATATAACCAATTGTAATCAAATTTTCCATGGATCCTTGGCTGAGAATGGTCTAAAATACTCAGTCCAAACCCTGACAGCCATTTTTAGCTGCATCATGTGTTGGTTGTATCACTTCAGTTTCCCGTGAGAAGCCTTCATCATGGTCATAAGCTCTTGGAAAGACAGATGAATAAAAAAGCTTCTCCAAAATGTGAATGACTTGTATTCTTATTGATAGTATTAATAATCTTAGCAATAAGGAAAGAAACTGACTTATGTGAGACAATAATAAACAATTTCAGTTGTAAGGATATGAACCTGCGTAAGAACTGGGGTGCAGGCATTCTGGCAGGTTGTACGAGAAGAAAACATGATTTTGGTGCTGTCTTTGCCCGTTTGATTGATAAACAAAAGACATCTCTCTCTTTCTCTCATATGTGTGGAAAACAGTATAAATTATGTACTGTGCAACTCCTTTTCAGGAGGAAAAATGTTATGGTCCTTAATTTCAGTGTATTATGAGCGGAGATTTATGCCATTACATATTTATATGTCCCTGTCATAAGTATGTCTTCTAAGACTTAAGGGCAAAGAGGCAGAAGACAGACAGTAGTTTTCTAGTTATATGTTATTAAAGGAACATTTATTGTTTTCTAAGCAAAATGGAAGTATGATTGCAACCCAGTCATCATTCTACCTATGTATGGATATATTTGTCTAAATAGGTATATTAGATGCAGCTTGTCTTATGAGACCTGATCCTGCAAAGACTTACACATATGCTTTATTTTATATGGCTGGTGTGACCAAAACAATGTCACTGGCACATGTAGAGTTCAGTCTGGAACAGGCTGCCCAGAGAGGGTGTGGAGTCTCCATCTCTGGAGATGTTCAAAACCCGCCTGGACGCTTTCATGTGCAACCTGTTGTAGGGAACCTGCTTTGGCAGGGGGTTGGACTAGATGATCTCCTGAGGTCTCTTCCAACCACCACTGTTCTGTGATTCTGTGTGTTAACCTTAGCAGTACTGAAGCCCTGATCTGACTTGATCAGAATTAATTGGAAAATTTCACCAAAACTATTTTTTTTAATCAGAACATGTAGGTGATTTTAAATCAGACTTTCTCACAAGAGAGTATACACCATTTTCAAAAAGGCTGGAATTTCTGGTGCCAGTGAGAATCTCCAAGACTAAAAGTTATTTGAAACACGTAAAACCCTATTTACCGAATTATGTTTACTTTATGAGACATTTTCAGTAGGCAGAGAAGAAGGCATGAGCACTGAAAAAGAAAGAAATCACTAAAGTACTGATGCAGGGATATGCTATTGGAGACCCAAATGCAGAATCTAACTCAGGCAAGAAAGGAACCTCAGTCTGGGAGATGAAGGAGTGTTTTACGTG
Source organism: Antrostomus carolinensis (assembly GCF_000700745.2). Taxonomy (NCBI): domain Eukaryota; kingdom Metazoa; phylum Chordata; class Aves; order Caprimulgiformes; family Caprimulgidae; genus Antrostomus; species Antrostomus carolinensis. Next base: position 201,920 of record NW_010319561.1, on the reverse strand, counting down.
AGGTGCTAGAAGGTTTGCTTTTTAGATATATCTATAGACCACTCACAACTGTTAAGTGTAGACAGCTTGGAAATCCATGCCTACTGGATTGCTTTCATGAAACAGAAATACTGTTTCTTATTCAGCTGTTATGACTGTGTCTATTGTTCCTGCTCCATTTTATAGTGAATATTTTTACATCCTTTATTGTTGTAACAGCAGGGACAGACAATTTTTTTTTCAATTACTGGAAAAGTCAGTGGAAGTACAGTTCTAAAGTGACCAAAATTGTTCTCACCAATGAGTGTAATTTGGCAAATAATTGCAACTGAAAAAATATGGAAGCAGTATAAAAAGACCTGAAATGTTTCATTTCAGAAACACCAACTGCTTATTTTGACATTTTTTTTAATGAATCATTTTGGCTTTTCCTTTCAAACAACATTTTTCATTGGCGAGTGGTCTATATTTTTTAAAGACGAAATAATTAGAGGTACATAATCTGAGAACAAAATGCAACAATTCAATGAAAAACACACAGAAAAAGTCCATTTTGATTTCAATGTAGCAGAAGATTTTTTTCCCCTTCTTTTTTATTCTAATTATTTAACTAAAAAGAATCATAATTTGCTCTGCTGTATTAGTAATGACTGTAGGTGTCAATAACCCAGTGTATGCATATCAATTTAGATCCAGTAACATTTTGGAAGGAAAAAAAAAAACATAACTGTGTGAAAATGCAATTAATATTTTTTTTTATGTTCACAGGTAGCACAATGAAATAAAGGTGGCTACACGATGTGTGAATGCATGAGTAGCCTAAGTAGGTCCTGAGAACTGAAGTACATCAGAGGAAGAAATAAGGCCAGGGCTCTGGAGAGGCCTGGTTTAATTCACTCTATCCTTTGAAAGATGTACAGGGTATGTTGAGGCAGCTTTGCAGGAAAAAACTGTCGTGGTACAGACCTCATCAAGAGCCCACAGAGTTCATGGAAAGACTGGCTTCAGGCTGTTTTGTATATATAGATGTAAGGGAAGGCGTGAGCTTGCCTTATTTCCTCATGTCCTGGAGATCTGCTGAAGAAGCAGAATGAGACGGCTACAGGAGCAGAAAGCTTGTTGTGCTCAGAAGTGAGTATCTGGAAGATGTGTTTGAAACACACCAGAACCCCACTTCAGAGCTTTGGCATGGAAGTACAACACGCATATCTCATAAATTGGGCAAAGAAGAGTTAAGATGCATGGCACGATCCCAGGGTGTACAAGTGTTAACTATTAAAGAAGCTGTGCTGATGCAAAAGGAAAAGAAAAGGATTTGGACCATGTTCTTTCGCTTATTTAGTTCTGAACTAATGTAAAGCAAATCTAGTGAAACCCCACCAAGCATCTGTTGGCTCCTGGTTGCAGCACAGAAATCCTCAGTACAAAATTCTCCCTGGGAAGTGACGGGGTTCAGGGATGTTGTGTCAGGCCTTTACACAGAAGACCTCTATTCCACCAGTCAGTTAAGAGCCACTGCCCTGCAAAACTTAAACTTTTTCTCCCATATTATTGCAAAAATATATAATTAGTTCATAACTGCTTATACAATCACCTCTATAAGTTGAAATGGCTCTATATCCCCCTGGGTTATCAGTAGTGAATTAAAGTTTGCATGTGCCAACTTTTTCACATTTGTGTGAAAGAAAAACAGAGGGGAAAACTGAGGGGATTAGTCTTAATACCTTAGAGCTAAATAAATATTTACCAAGTTTGATTCTGCCATCATTTCATGGCCCATGCTGAGTACAAGGTGACTGCAGGACTGCTGAAAATATACAAACAACATTAATCTGCTGGATTTTTCCCCCTTTTGAAATGTATCATAGAATCCAATTTCATGTCACGCTTTGATTTTATATGTATCCCTTCCCAGGTGAAACAGTCATTTTTTGTCACTTGTGACACTTTAATTTCTCATACGTGTTTCTAAAATACAATGCTCAATTTCTGCATCTAGGTATGCCTTTATGCAAAACTATGGCAGAGATTTACGGCTGCACCAGCTACTTTTTTGACTCTGTCAGGCAGCCAGCTATTTTCTGCAAAATTCTGCCTGTTATAGGATTCCAGACTACCCACAGATCACTCCAAACAAGAATGTGAACATTCAAGAACAGCCCTCCTGCTAACAAAAAGAACTTCTTTGTTGCTCTCCATATAAAATTCAACTGGTAGTTAATCGGATTCATTCAGAGTAGATAGCTCATGATAATAAAATACTCATGCTGGTGCAAAAGTGTAACTTTCTGATATTTTATATGAGTAAAATTCACTGGACTAATTAAAAAAAAAACCCATAGAATGGTGATTTTTACACTATTCACCTCCATGTAGGGTTACTATAATTCACAGAATTTGCTGCTGTAGGTGATGATCACAAATTCACGTGTTATAAAGTATAGCACCTTCTACTGACTAGCTTCAGACTTTTGCAAATGAAAGAAGTTCATGCTTCTCTTTTTCTTTTGGCTCCAGATCATTTCTAAAGTATACTCACAGCTTTCGACATAATCCTTGGGGTAATTAATGGATGGAGCCCCAGCAACACAACAGATCTGGCTTCAGCCTTTGAATGTCCGAGGCAGGTTCTTGATCCTGGGGTGAAGCAGAGCACAGAGCCAGAGAAATTGCATTTGCCCACCTATGGAAATCATCCCTATGGCATATCCATAACCTTAGCAACACAGACACAGCTTAGAGCTAGCCTCCTTTCGAAAAGTTATGACAACCTCTCTTGGAAGTATATTATATGGCTTCATAGAAGTCATGTAACAAGTGATAACTTCTTAAAAAGTTTAGTAATTTACCAAGGAGTGCCCCCCCTCCAACATAACCCTCCAGGAAAAAAAGTTCACAAGAGGTTAAGCAAAAACCAGGTAAGGCCACTAAATTGTCACATGGGTTGTACATAAAGACTCCAAGGCTCAGGTTGACACCATGGACACCCAGAGTAAGTGTCTCATACCTGATCTTGGATATAAAAAGCATAGAGGGATTAATCTGATGAAAATCATATTTATTATTGCCAGTCTGAATTTCCATCATTGACAGTGGAGAGGAAGAGGCACTTCTGTGATGCAGTTCATCTCATCCTCAAGCAGACAACTAAAATAGCATAGATGAACATACCCTTAAAAGTGTCTGCTTTCCACTTTGAGCAATTAGAAAGCCTGAGCTAACTAGCTGGGGTGTAGGTATTTGCATTATAGGCATATAAATTAGGGAAAGGGAAGTTCACCCTTCATGAATATATTTTGGACCATGATTCATCATAATTTATTCAAGTCATTTACATATGTAGTTTATCTCTTTTTCTAATGAACAAAGTATGAACCTGAGCAGATTTTATGTGGCTGGAGACAAGCTCAGTGCCTTCTGCACAGGTGTGGAAAGGAAACTGAAAAGTGTTTGAGCATACTTTGAAAACTAGCACAATAGCTTCCAAGGCAAAGGGAAGAGATAACGCACAGTCTTTGACTAACCATGTTACAACCCTCTTTGGTCACAACTAGGTACATGTGTTGTTGACTGTGTTAAAGTGACAGTTGTAGGAACCATGGGTGTAACCAACCCCAACTCAGAAGAGCTGCAGAAGGGAAAATGCAGGATTTCATTCCATCTGGTTCCCAGCGCTGAATCTTTGAGCAGCTCCGTAATTGAGTACCAACTTCACTAGTTGCCAGAAGTGACTCCCTTTTTCTCAGATGTACAAGCAATGCAGCAGCTTTCCCTTTTGGAAGCTCTGAATTTGCTTACTTATTTCCACTTAACTGAAGTTGGACTCTTGACAGGTTTTTTTCTTATTTTGCTGTCCTGCTAGAGCATAAACACCATTAGCATCCAGGGAAGCTATTGAGACTAGCAGTTTTATGGACTACACAAGAAGTGACTAATAGCCCACTGTTAAAACTTTGGAGAAGGCTATAATAACCACCAGTCTTCATTCCATGCTGAGGTTTTCTCTGACATGAATCCCAAATGTAATTATTTATATGCAGCTTTTAAAATGACACACCTTCAAGGTTGTCAGGCCCTAAGGAGCACACAGGCTTGTTTGGATGTTGGTATAATGGTGTGTGGTGTTACTATTTTTTCCATGTGTACGAGGACATAAGCATACACGTGCACATGACTTCATGTCGTCTAAAATCACTCTTTCCTGAGATTTGCCCTTAACTAATTATAAAAATGGTGCTACAAACCCATTTTCCACTCTAAGACTTCTCCCATCAGAGGCATCCATCTCAAATGTGAAATCTGGATGATGTTTTCTCTGTTTTCTGGCAACCCACTAGGGAAGTAATTTACAAAACATACCCTTATGGTTTTAATCCACATGACAAACCCTTTAGTTCCACTGAAGGATGAAGTTCACGAGAGATTAACATTTTGGAGACCTATGCTCATTGACATACAATCACAGTAATTTTTTGTTGACCTCCTGCTGATTTCTTTTCCAGCTTAGTGCCATACACAAAAAAACTTCTGGCATGACAATGAGTTGTAGTTCCTGAACCTAAACCATGTAACACTTGTCAGGTTATTATGAAAACTTTGCATCCTTATCAAACAATAGTGATTCAGTATCAACTGATTTCACTGACTGTTTTAGCATCTTTCCTGGATTTGCTAAAGGGGAATATTATTTTCCCCATTTTACCGCAATTAAGATTTATATTGAGATGAACAATGATATATCTTGGCATTTTGATATAGTGCAGCCAATTTCTGTTGAAGAAGAACTAACTACCAAAGAAAATAACAGAAAGCAAAATAATAATTAAAAAATTTACCAAACTACAATCAAACGTGGTGACATTTCATAGGTGTCTAGGTCATCAGCAGTCATCTTCTAAATTATGAGATAAACTTGCAGAGCTAAGGCTATGGTGTTGGAAAGGGTGGCATGGCTCAGATATTTTAAAAGAGGTGGCAAAAATTAAAAACCCAATGGAAAATATGAGAAGACATAATGGAAACATTTTTTTTCTAAAATACTATTTGACCAGAATATTGAGATTTATGCTTGTAATTAATTTATTAGGTAGTTTTGTGATCATTGGTGACCAGAAGCTTGAGTTCTTTGGACAAGTTTGTCTGGAAAGCATGTCAGCTTAAGCAGAAAAGATCTCCTGTAACCATGATTAAGAATTAATTAAGTATTGTCTCAGAAAGACATCTTGATTGAATTTCTTATAGCTACTTAATTGCTCTAAAATTTTTTACCCCGTTACTACTTATGGTCACTGCTTACTCTGGAACCTAAAAAGTAGATCTAGGGAAAAAAAGAAAAAGAAAATATGAATAATACTGATGTTTAAATAGATGCTGTATCCCCCCCAGAATTCATGCTAAATCAGTATCATGATGAAGTACATTAAAATAATTCTGTTATGTGCAGCAGCCCAGATGCTTATTTCTGCAATTTGGGTCATTACTTCTCATGTATAGCAGCTAAAATATTTATTATTTAGGTGATATTAATTAAAAAAATTAACATGGTTTCATACTGTTCAAACTACTTACTGTACAGAATTACAAAGTCCCACACAGTGATGGGAAGTGAAAATAAGAAAATGTTTTAATCATAAATATTATGGTGAATACCTGTGTCAAACCTACGAGTTTGATTTATGTTCCTCATGATGACGTAGTATGTGGCCAAATTAAAAAAGCTTGAAAATTAAATTCAGTGTCTGGTACCGCTTAATGTCCATATGTATGAAAGAAAGAAGTACAGTTTTAGAATTCAGTTTATATTCCTTCTGCAATCCTTGTGCTAAAAAGCCAGACCTAAAATGCCATTGCAATCATTGGAGTTTCAGTGCTAGAGTTAGTCTTGATATTTATCATACCTCTGAAACCACACTGATATAATTTTGAAGCCACATCAGTAATAAACATAATCTCTATCTTGGATATTTTAAGTTCTATCTAGACTGTAATTTGTATTGCCATCACCATCAATTATATCACAGTTCTGTCCAGCACTTCAGAATAAGTGTAGGAAATATAAGTGCACACTCAAGCACTCTGTAGAAAAACACTGTATTATCTTGCCCTTCACTGGGACCCAGGAGACGTACGAAGCAGCTCACACAGTGTGCAGCAGCAATAGTACTTGCAGTATTTCCTGTGCTGTGAAGGCACGGGAGTTCATGGCAGATCACCTTACCCAGGGGTGCTGGTGGCGAGGAGGGGGTCCCCGACACTCATGGGGCCAGAACAGAGACAAAGCTTAAGACTCCATCCTTTGAAACTCTCCTATGAGCTGTAAATTTGAGAACCAAGCAAAGCAGGGAGATCTGGGACCTCAGCCCTACAATGGACCATATTTTTGAAGCACCCCTACAACTTCGTGTAGTCACAGAAAAGACAGTATCTCTCTCTCACACACGTACACACTACAGATTATAATTTGAATGATGTTTGTTGCAGAACTGGTGCCTACAGAAAGTAAACCTCTTAGGTTAATTCCTTACTAGATGAAAATCACTCCTGTTCACCATTCAGTTTAATGTGACTGGATTTTCTGGATGGAACTTCCTTTTCCCCCATTCTGTGGGAATTTTGGGGGAGGGAGCACAAATTAACCCAGTATAAGAAAAAGTATAAGTAGAAGAGTATAAGAAAAAATAAATTATGTTTAGGTTTTTCTGTGCTACAAGTCAGGGGAAGGGAGGCTGCACATGATGCACATACTTTTATTTAAGCAGATAATGTTGACACAATTTGAGATTTCTCTTTCACTTAGTAACATTTTTATATAATTCTCACATTTTCAGTATCCATGTCATTGTAATACCATGCTAATTTGTACTCAGTCTCTGTATTATGAGTCACTTCATTACATCTTACTGAAAAACACGACTGACCCATGTTTGCATTCCCATGACTGAAATAGCTTTGGAATCTGCATGCAGGCTTCTCATTGTCTTTGCTTGCTTTTGTCTTCTCAAGCTCTTACTAAAGGAGATTTTTAGAAACTGCCCATTGTTTCCTCTGTGCCTGTAGAACATTGTACCAGTATTACTCAAGAATTACAGACAACTTCAGTGAATGCATATGTACAGACCTCCATTTCTGATCTCCATCTTCTGTTGCAATTTGAACCTGTACAAGTTTGTTTGACTTGTGAACTGTGCAAAATCTTTTCTGAGCTTTTTTTTAAGGTCTGGTATTGTCCATGGGAATGCATGGCATTTTACGACTTCAAATGTGAAGATGTTTGTTATAACAAGGACAGAAAAGCAGAAACTAAAGGCTTGGAGAAAGAATGTTAGTTAAGGCAACTAGCTAGCTAGGACTCTGATCTCCTTCACTTACACCAATCTTAAGTATAAAACATATAATAAGAAAAAATTACTTATAGAATAACAATAATATAAATAATAAATAATAAATAATAAATAATAAAAAGTGTCTTTTCAGATACCCCTTAAGGTCTGCTGTGTTTTATTGGTATCATGTTTCTTCATTCCAGTGAACTTCTTCCTGTTATCTGAAGTGATTTAATAAATCGCTGAATATAATTAATTCATAGCTAGACAAATGCAGACATGTTTAGAAGGTGACATATATAGTTTTAATTGATTTCTTCTTGTGTGACTATGTTGCTTACAGTTAAGGTAAGGTGAGAATCACTTCCAATAGGTTTATTATTTTCAGTGAATGCATGGATCCCATCATATGGTGTTGGCAATAAGGGAAAACAAGAAACTGATGTCATGATCTGGGGAATCGCATGTAACACTCTCCCCAGGCTATTGTACTGCACAGAAAGTGATGGCTCCAGAAAGAAGGAGTGAAATGGAGTTATTCCCCAAGAACTGTATCAGGAATCTTTTAATCCAATCAAAAGACATACTTCTCACTGAAGTGTGTTCCCCTAGATAATAATTCTTGTTTTTATTTTGAGTTCATATAATTTGGAAATAGGGAATATTACTTGGGTACATCTGTATTATTTGAGCCACTTTAATATTAAAACAAGGTATCTGATTCTGTAAGCTGCAAGTCATTTCCACCGGGGAACCAAGTATTGCACGTTCCTGTGTCAATCAGTCAATATTGATGGCATTTAGGAGTTTACAGAATCTAAATCCAAGGGAAGAGGTTCATATTATTTTCCCACTCACTACATGTTTCCTCTCATGTTAGAAGGAGGCTGTCCCAAAAAAAAAAAATACTGGAATATCTATAGATGAGTTATAGCATTGCTGATAGCTTTTGGTGAACACTGCTGTTGTACAGTACAAATCCTGTAAAACTAGGATAAAAGCTTTGAAGATAAGAAAGATTACCATGGAAATGTCATTATTTGGAGAGGAAGAAGGAAATGCACTACCATAAAAACCTTTAACGATTGTTTTACATACAGGCATCTAAAAAGAAAATGTGCCAGAATCAGTGGGTGCTGTACTTTTTGGGATTTTAGGTAGTTTGTCAGGGGTTTAGGTACTGATTTAGTCACGGCAGTTTAGATTCTCATTCAGTGTAAAACAATGTAGGTTTTATAGAATAAGTGACACTACATTGAAATACATAGAAAATGTCTTCTGCCCTCCTTTCCCCTGCCTTTTCCCTCCTTCCCTACTTCCTCTCTCCCCTTCTCTCCCTCTGCCTCTCCTCCTCAGTCTCCTCCTCTCTTCATATCATTTTCTGGTTGGCTCTTTTTAGAAATATAGTCATTATGAAAGATGAGTATCAAGAGTAATAGACTTCATAGGATACTGTAATTCTCTAATATGAAGAAGCTAACTTCATCCTAATAAATCGTATTTCCAGTAGAAAAATGATCAGATGGAATTTGAGTTTTCTTTCAGCCTTGCTGAGAATGGAAAGATTCAATATGTTTTTAATTAAAAAGTAGCCTAATGGAAGTTCAGATAATGCTCTCAATTCTTTCTTTTCTCAAAGCAGAGGAAATAACAGGTGTGCTAGAAGTGTGGCCTGCTGGATTATAAGAACTGAGCAAAACAGTGGTTTGAGGGGTCTCTCCTGATCCATCTGAAGATGTCATTGCAAGGATCTGTTAAAGAGACACCCCCAACACCACTGGGCAGTGACGGATTGTCCTGTTTGGAAGATTTGATTCCTCATGCAAGCCCAACCCTGTGCCGAGATCCCAGCATATAATTTTTCCTTCTAACAAGCATGGTGTCCAATGATCTGTCTGTGCATTTGTCAGAGACTGAATAAAGAAGAAAGCTGATTTTCTGAAGTCTTCTGGCTAGTGAAGACTAATGAATCTGAAAGAAGTGTGACTTCCAGCTGCATGGAAAGCAAAATGAGTGATCTGAAGCCAGAGCTCCTCTACCGCTTCCCTGCTAGCTGGGCTGGTTCCCTTCTCCCTGCCCTCCTGCTGCCGTGTGCCGTTTCCAGAGGCAGTGGAGTTTCAATAAACCTGTCCTGCAGGTCCTCAACCTGCCTGCCAATGTGACTTTGGAACCAACTGTAAGAGACTTGATTTGATTGCGCAGCATCCGCTGGTTTGTAAATCTAGGACTTTGACCACTAAACTTGTAATTTTCTTAGCCACTTTGATCTTTGTAGGCTTGGGATCCCTTTACTGAAGGAGCTAGATTGTCCAGAAACGTATGTCGGTTTGTAATGAGGTCCGTTTTCAGTATTCAAACTGAAAACACAAACATGGTATTTAATGCAACATGAGGCAAAATTGTGGTTTATTTAAAGGAAAAAAAAAGGAAAAAGATAGAAGGCTAGGCAACAAATGCAAAAGTGGTCAGAGGGCATAGACTCTGTTAAACAGCTTCCATCTTTTGGCAGTCAACACGCACAGGCCAGAGCTCCAGCACCTGTGGTTCGTGTTGCCTCTCTCAGGAGCCTTGCCACTGCGATTGCAGGCGTTGGTAAAGATACACGGTGTGTGATTTTTCACAGCTGAGGGCAGAGTGGGCCCTCCTGTAGATAGTGATTACAGGTTATGCATAACTGCATTTGTCAAGTACTTGAGGCCGTTGTGAAGTGCTTTAAACTTCTGTTTCAGGGTCGTACTTTCCTTTAAGAGCAATCTCGAAAACACAAAAATATCAAAAAGCTAAAATCAATAACAGGAATTGTTCTTTCCAGAAACTGCAGCTTCACAGAGATTAGCTCAGTTTGCCTCTTTTTTTTGTGTGGATCATAATACTGGGGTATATTACAGTGCTGACAAGGCGACTGAAATGGAGGAGATTAATACTTCAGCAGCTAGGCTGAATCCTGAGAAATACCAAACATCTTAATATCTCAATTTCTTTCTCTAGAACAGCAGATATCTGTAACTCTTGTGGTGTGTCCCTATGTATTGGATCACTATGGGGGAGATGAGCCAAGGGAAAGCTAGAAGGTTTACTTTCTACTCTGCTGGAAACTACAGGCATGCTATTGTTGAAGACAGAAGAGTTTTGGCACTTATTTTAGGAGGAAGTAGAGCAATCATGAAAAACTATGCACCTAAGTCACAGGAGGGATTCAAAGGGGATGCCAGAAAGACATGAAGTCAAAGCAGTAGTGCTTCCCTTCCACCAGCTTTAGACACTGATGCCACCTGGACTGGGGGCATAATAAAGCAATTACCATGATATTCCAGAAATAATTTAAATAAAAAGTAATGAATGAACAAAATAGAAACAGAGTTAAAAACAAAACAGCTGGAGGAGAAATCAGAGGACCTGATTTCCAGTCATGTGTGTATTCCGCTCCTTAACAGCATAGAAGATCCTCAGAGTAAACGGGGGTTCAGCATGAACAGTGCACACATCACAGCTCACGTGTATTATTTGAGAAGTGCTCTTATGGTCTTCTCTGGACAATTTAATAAATAGTGAAGTGCAGAATGCTTGGCATAAAAAACAGCTCCATCTGTTCTTAAAGCGTGGATCCTTGTCTTGGGGAAGGGAACTGCTGTTGTTTTTCATGAGTAGGTAGTTCGTTGTCTCACTGGAGGTGAGGCTAACCTGGAGTTCTCAGAGTACCAAGTACAGTAATGGTTTTATTATTCTCCACACCATTCTTTGTCTGATAAGCCCCAGAAGTTATTTACAGTTTCAATCGCTCCAAGGTCACTGGCTATTACAGTTAGAAGACATTGTGAGGCAGTGCAGATTGCACGGTGTAGCAGCCAGTTGCTACAAGCAAATAGAAATTTCTCCAGGTTACTGGCCTGTGCAGGCCAAATTCCTTAAAGTGAAGGCTGGACCAAAACTTTTACTGGGCAAGGGGTCATGACCTGAGTGCAATGGTGGCATAAATAAAGTAATCGGCTTTCTTGGAAGTTATCTGCATTTATTCTGTCTCATCCCTGGTGCAAAAATCCTTTCCTGCCACTACTGAAGTACTTATGCCTTTGTGGGTACCAATTTAACCATGTTTTATATAAGAAGTGCTTGGCTGCATTCGCTCCCAACCAGTTCCTCATTTGCCTGTTTGGATCTCTGTTAATTCTTTCTCTAACACCTCTTCTGACAGTTTGTGCTGCGGAAAAGAGAAACTTTGGTTTGCAAAGATCAACTGAACCTCAGAGACCTCTACATGTCCCCTTAGCCATGTGGATGGAGACAAGCCTGGCTATAAGGACCACCGTCGGGGCTTGCAGGCTTCCTACTCTCCTCCCAGTCACATCAGGTCTGACTCCAGTACTTACTATTCCTCATCTCATCAGGGTCATGGTCCTGTAACAAACTTCATCTGCACCACTGGTATAAAACAGACCACTTAATTTCTAGCTCTTTTTCCTGTGGAAATAGGATAATATAATCCCACTGCATTTTTCCCTCTGTTGAGTAGATTTGAACTATTCAGCCGATTTCAATAATCTTTAATAGAGGGATAGACATTTAAAAAATACTTCAAATCCCACAAATTTTAAGAAAATAAGTGTTCACAGAAATGATCAAGACTCTTTTTGTGCTTTTTAAATGGTAAACGCTACCATTTAAGATCCTGTCTTATTATGAACATGAGAATGCACACATCAGAGGGTGTGATAATTGTCTGTCCATGGCAGAAATTTCACCTTGAGCTCAGAATGAAGAAGTCAAAGACAGTCAGCCATGAGACAACACAGAAAATGAAGCTTTATCAGCCTAATGCTTGTGGAACCTCACGTGTGATGAATTTCTCACTGGGGACCCTCTTCTACCACTATGAATTTCATCTGATTTACTCAACCCATGGGTAAATAATCATGAATAAACTGAAAGATTGTGAGACCACCAGCCATATGTAAACACTGATAACAACAGAATAATAACTAGTGCTAAAATTCACCAGTCTTCAAGTGTTTTTTTAAACTAGTAGCCAAATTAACAAGCCTCAGTACAGCAGCCAGTATCTACACAGCATAAGTGACTGGGACCTGTTTTGCCACCTAGAGCATCAGAGGGATTGTGTGCAGTATTTTTAAAGTGTTCAGAAATGTACCAATTACTGGTATCAATTGCACTAGAAGATTATCAAGAGCCTTCTGTCTTGAAGTTTTTAGCAAATTTATTAAAAGATCTGAACCTTCAAGAGTCCAAAAATTCTTTATTGTTTAATACCATAATCTTCTTGTTATAAATAAGGGGTCCAGTCATACAAAATAATCCAAAGCCTTTTGCAATGCATAATCCAGTGAAAAGACTCTGGTTTTGGTTCCAAGTTGGCTAAGCTGTTTGTAGCAGGTAAGGACAATAGCAGGATTTTAAAGCTGTCAGCTGTTTGAAAGATCCTCTGATAGAAATTTGTGAAGGAGAGCAGTAGTTCATTCTCTAGGGACTTTGTGAAAAGAAAGTTGTTCACATTTGTGCACTTAACAAGAAGCATCTCTTGTATGAGGGTTTTATAGGCTCCATGTCAGGAACTGCAACACCATGTCCAATTTGCACCTCCATTTACATAAGATTAAATACAAATAAAATCTGAAATCATCATAACAGCAGCAGCTGAGCCTCAGGATAAGCCAAGGAAGGGTGGACAACTGTCATTAATATTCATTTATCTGTGTTGCCAAATCACTACTTTTAAAATAAGGGTGGAAAGTCAAACGAAGATGTTTAATTGGGCAAATAACTTCACTGCTTCCTTATGCTGCTGAGAGGAAATTCAAAGGATTTCCAGACATTAATCTTTTAATTAATCCAAAGGAAATCCTTGGATGATGAGAAACAGTTACAAAGTGGACCTTAGGGATTGCCTCGTGTAAACTGCAGACTAATCCAGGGATTCAAACATGGATATCATGCCCTGGTTAACCGTCTAGTCAACTGGTACTTAAATTCATCCTACAGCTAGTTACACTGAAGGGTATTCAACATGGCTTTTAATGCCCTGTGTAGACAATGTCTCTATCAAAAGCCTCTATCTGCTATTTACAGGACAATTATATCTGCTCTTTGGACTTCTTTGTTCTCTTTTTCTGTTACTCTTCACTTTCTCCAGCCTCTTTCACAAAAAGATGTTCAAATGCTGATATCTAAAAGTATTTAAAGGATCGCGGAAGATATGTCCAGATGCAGCAACACCAGTGTAATCTGTAGTATGAAGCCTGCCAGCTTTTCATTGATCAGATACATCGTGCTCAATAAGGCAGTTCTGCAGCTGACTTCATAACTCCCATGAGGTCCTTTATAGTGTTGCTAGGATCCTGCAAGTGAGGTATCATCTCATAATTTACCAGAGAATAACGGTGTGTACAATGCTCCTTGTCTACCAAGGACTAAATTGGGTTGTTTTTTTTTGCTTTGGTCCCTCAGCACACCTACTGCTGACTTTAACTGGCTGAATGTTCTTCAATGATTTTCAGACTGATTAATATTCATATGAAAAAGTGTTGAACTGGACACTGTTTTCAGATAAACCTTAGAAACACCTATTAAAAAGATTCATATATTTTTTTTTCAACTGAGGATTTGTACCAATGATGTGAAAAAGTAATGAGTCAACAAGGAGTGATAATCTAATTTTTCTCACAAATAGATGCATCCTAGGTTTTTAACAAGCCAAAGTTTAATGAGGTAGAATAAACTAATGGTAGTTGTCTCTGAAGAACTAAGCAGTACTTCCTCTATCCAGTTTGGGTTTGTTTTTTTTAATATTTTTCACTTAATTTGTCAATGATTTGATATTGTAAAATACTTCTGCCTTCTGATTGCAAGGGAAACCTACAGGAACTTTTATTCTCCAGAGTGCAGTGCAAATAAAATAAAATTCAGGAACCAAAATAACCATTTAATTTACTCCTTTAGCTGTTTGTACCTCACCTATGTATAGACAAAACAAAGGAATATTTAAGGGAATATACTAAAAAGAAGCAATGTAGGAAATCCTAGGATTTGTCATGCATTGTGTTCTCAGAGGCACAAATTTCAAACAGGTGAAAACTTCACAGATCCCTCTGCTTCAGCCTTCTCCCTTCTCCTGCCCCCCTGACACATCTGCCTATGCTAGACACCACAGAGAGCAAGGGCAGTGTTAAGTCATTCTGAGCATCTCTCAGGGGAGAAAGCACTTTGCATTTTATGGGCGGGTTTGTCTCTTCCCTGCTGACACATCTCAACAAACTTTACATGAGAAGAGGGAAATGGGAGCTGTGTGAGAAGCAGGCTGGATTAGGGATGGAGCTCTGTACTGGGGAACACTGGTCCGAGGCTTGTCTTCTCCACCCAGCATTGCCCAGTGACCTGCATTGACCCCACTGCCCAAAACTGGCTGGTGGGGTTGGACCATGGCATGACAGTAACTCATTTTTCTCATAAATAGATGCATCTTAGGTTTTTAACAAGCCAGAGTTTTAAGGTGACTTAGCATGGGGTGAGGGAAAACCCAACAATTCAGAGGGACCGTGAACGATCAGAGTTTTGCTGCACACCCACGTGCTGCTACAGTGGTGTAATACACATAGAAAATAACCATTTAAATCAGCCCAGTGAGTTCAACAACAAACAAAAAGTTGTTGTGGCGTGTTTTTCTCTAAAGCTTTGCTCTGAACTCTTAAGACACCCACACAGACTCCAACAGTAGATTTTGTGGCCAGACTTTTTGTGCTTGGTGGACTACAGCTGGGCTCCTAAATCCATGCTTTGGCAGCTAGCTGGGAACTGACAGAGCACCAATAAACCTCACTGAAGTCACCACCTTTGAAAACCAGGCCTCCTTAATTTCTGTGCTGCAAATGGACTTAAAAGCCTTCATTTAAGCACCTAACATTGAAAATATTGTCTAAAGGTTTTATATTAACCATAGAGCAAACAGAACTATCAGCCAGCAATGAGATAAATGAAAGTCATTCTCTGCCCTGACCAATGTTGCTTTTTTCTCACTTAAAAAAGATCCGATTCATTGTTTTGCATGTGCCCCCTGAGCAGTTCATGTGTTTTCAGAGCCCAGACTTGTTTTCCTCCTGCACCTTTCAAAGCTGTGTTGAAGCCGTGCCATCAAGGGATCAACCAGGGCTTATGCACTCAGTGGCAAAGACAAGCAAGTAGAATACAGCAAATTTTTTTTTAAATCCTCCTGCCCTGTCATCAGTGTAGCAGCTTTTTCAGATCCTCAATTATCTGCATTCCTGTGGAAGGCATACTGCAACCAAAGATCACTTTCTTTCTTTCTTTACCTCAGTCCAAACAAACTCAGCCTAGCTGTTCATTTTCTCTCTTCAACCAAGATTAACTTTCACATACGTTGCTGTCTCCTCATATCTTTGTTTCACTTATCATTTCCTTTGCGTTACACCCCAGAAATGTGAACTTCTAATCTACATCTTGCTTTAATTCTATTACTTACTTCTTAACACATGTGATCCTAATTCAGTGCCCTTATTTTTGGAACTTTCTAACTTTCCCATGAAACTCATTTAGATGTCATTCATCATTTTCCGACTCATTTTTATTTCCCTCTTTCTATCCTCCTTTCCCTATTAAGAGGAAAACACAAGAGAAAAAAAAAACAACAATATTTTCAATTAAAATAGCCAGTCATTTATTTTCTAGTAGGTCTTCACGTGAGGTGGTCAACAGAAAAATGTCTGTTGTAAGTGATGGAAGCATAAAGCAGCATTCACACAAGTGAAGTGGCATGTTTGCCTTGCAGTTTTCTAATTTTAACCTTTTCTCTCTTCTGAGGGGACAAACAAAAAGCTGTATGTGAAAATGAGAATAAAAAGCACCTTTTCCTTTAAAGTTTTGTACTGGAATGGATGTTAAATGCCAGTTCCCGTCTCCTGAAAGCAAGCTTCTAGCAGGCAGCCAGCCATTTCAGAGAGCTGCATGCTTTGTAACACGAGCAGCAAAACTAGGAAAGTTCCCTACAGCTCCAAACAAAATAATAAAACTTCTATCTGTGTAGTTTAATGCTAAAGTGATGTTGTTGAGAACAGCCTGCGTCACCTTTAGCTTGTGGGGTAACATGCCTTTTCCACTTACAGCAGAAAACAATACAAAGAATGAAGTGGCAATACGAGACTGAAAAAAAAAAAAAAAAAGACCCAGCAAAGCATGGGGAAGTGACTGACTGAAATTTTGAGAAGTGCCCAAGGACTATTTTGGCAGAGAAACATACATGGAGGGTGGTGACACATGAAAGAACTGACTAAAGATGAAGCCAGTGCCCGTATTCTTTATTTTCTCTTGGGACCTATGGGGAGCAAACATCATTCCCATGGCAGAAATACTTATCCTAAGGATGGCAATAAACTAGGCTTCCAGTGCAGTGACTGCTACAGGACATTCCCAAGGCAAAAAAATTGCTACAAAAGGGTCTCTGCATAGATATTTCCCTCACTGCTAATGGGCAATTACCCCTGTCCCTGTCCCCCTGCCACGATGCCCCGGGAGCTGCAGAGCCAGCTTGGCACGGGCGCTCCGGCAGCGGGAGAGACGGGGTAAATAGCCTTGTGGAAACAGCTGCCTGGGAAGTGATCTCCAAAGCAAGTGGCACGATGAAACAGGACTGCACTTCCTGCCTCACATTTATTTTTTCCAGTCCCATAGATTCATGAGCTTCATGTTGGAAAGCCTCTTGGTACTCACCAGAGGTGGTACTGCGCTGATGTGCCTCCACGCCAAATATACTGAGAGAATTCCTACTGTGAAAAAAATGAGCTAAGGAGAGGACAAAGGAGCACACACATGTATTCCTAATAAAAATATAAACCCTACAAGTCTGTGGGCTGATGTGTTTGAATCATATTGATTTGACAAGTTCCTGCTGGCAGTAAGAATGAAAAAGAAGTCAGTGAAGTGGCATGTGCATCTGCTTACAAACCGTTTTTTAACCCCGTCAGATGGCCTCAGGCTTCTCTTATAAGGACAACTATTATTTTAGCCCAAAATATATCAAAAAATTTTGGCAGAGGGGATCAACTAAATAGTGTCACAAGTTGCAAATGTGCTTAACAACTATCAATGTATTCATCAATTTCAATCATAGAAAGGAGATCCTCAGGATTCTTGCTTAATGGGTCACTTGGCCTGTGAAGACTTATGGCTCCTGCCCTGGGACAGAGCTGCTTCTAGGATTCACTTAGATATTTTCACTCATACCTCTTTTGCCCTGATGAACTGAAACTTGTTAACTCAATTTCCTAATAAAACTTACAGTCTTGATCCAAAGCTCAGCTATTTAGATCATTACCAAACCATTTACCTGACTCATGCAATAAAATTATTTCACTTTACAGCGACTGAAGACTAAATTTTGAAAAGTGCCATAATTTCATGATCAATTTAAACTGCCATAAATGAGCCCTGTGGCTGATAGAAGCAATCTCACTTTACTCCCAACCCCGCTGGTATTTTTGGTACACGAAGTCAGCATTCAAGCTCTGCTGTTTTGGGGTAAGGATTCCGAGTCTGAAGCCTATTCAGGACATAGCCTTGGGTTCAGTGATGCTGAGACCTACTTACTGACTTCACAAAATTTCAGACTTGAAAGCAGATGTGCGGAAGAACAGGATGAAACCTTCTCTCATATATGGATTCAGTTCAGAATCTACTTCAGATGGCAACTGATACAGAACTTCATTTATATCAGCCAGAAAACTGGTGAAGGGTTTAGAGTGGGAACCGTATGAGGAGAGGCTGAAGTCACTTGGTTTGTTCAGCCTAGAGAAGAGCAGACTGAGAGATTTCATTGTGGTCTAGAACTTCCTCACAAGGGGAAGAGGAGGGGCAGGCACTGATCTCTTCTGGTGACCAATGACAGGACCAGAGGAAATGGCAGGAAGATGTGCCAGGGGAGGGTGAGGTTGGCCATGAGGAAAAGGTTCTTCAGGCAGAGGGTGGTGGAGCCCTGGAACAGGCTCCCTAGGGTCATGGCACCAAGCCTGACAACATTCAGGAAGCATTTGGCCAACATGTGCCCTCAGATATACGGTCTGAATCTTGGGATTGTCCTGTGCAGGGACAGGAGTTGGACTCCATTTTCCTTGTGTGTCCCTTCCCACTCACAACATTCTATGATTCCATGATTCTAACTCCAAACTTGGATCTCTATGCAACTAAGGTGCATGGCAATATTCTTTTGTAAATTTATCTCCATTTATCTTTTTGGAAGATCTGTTTACATTCATCACTGATGTAATTCATGTTCAAAATCCTTTGAGATAACATACATCATCACTGACACAACCAAACATAATTTCCTATACTTGGGTTCAAAGCTCAAGTATAAATCCCTTCTCCAATCTCAGAAGTGAGACGTACAGTCATGTAAAATTTAGAAAAACCTATCATGGATGATTTTGTTAATTTTCATCTAAGCATCCCAAGGAAGCCATCAGCCATAAGCATATAAATACTTTGCAAACCTAAAGAAGGGAAAATGAGAAGTGCCATCTTTATCATGTCTTTGCAAAACCCTCACCAGTGGATCCAGAGGAGGCTACATTAATACCACTGGTTTAACAGACACTGAACATTTTGCAGGTGTTTGATCTTTTTTAGGTTGGATTTTAGATCTCTCTTGAGCTTGGTACAACAGAACTAGCAAGCTCAACAACTTGCACAGCAAGTGTTAAGCAGCGAAGCGTTATTTGCTCTGATAAACAAGCTTTCTATAGGTAAGTTGTTGATAATGTATACACGTGCTAGAACAGGGTGTGCTTTTGGATGCCAAAAGCAAGTCACTGGAAATGACAAGCAGGCATTAATTACTCTTGTTAGCATGCTGAGCACATCTACTAACTTTTACAATATAAACAACAGAAAAATGAGAAATTAAGTCATACTAGGTGACACCTGACAATACATTAGATTTATATGACTTTTTTTTTTCCCCCAAAACACTTGTTGCAATAGAGATTTATAGGCCAGATACAGAATGCTTTACAACCTTCTGCTCATGGTTCTCCTGTGTGGAGTGTCCCTCCCCTCAGAGCATCTCCCTCTGCTGCTGCATTTCCAGGTGATCCAGAGCTACCACCCTGCTTCTAGACTGTTTTTCTGTCACCAGCCCAGTGGGCACATCTTAAGTTAAGAGGATGTCACCAGTGAGGGTAGATTCACTCCTCTCAGCTGTGAGTGGCTGGTGTTATCAGCTCTGAGGCTATTCGTATACACAGGTCAAGATCAGCATTTGGATGGGGCAGGTCACAAAGTAGATTTAAACCTACTTCCAGCAGATTGAGACTATTTTCCCCTTCTTGCTGTTCTCTCTTTAGCACTTTACAATTGGTGTGGAGGAGTTCTCTGCTCAATTTTTCAATCTCTTGTCCTCATTCTCGGAGGTACAGCTCATTTTTATTGTTAATATTACTATTAATCATGTTAGAGGATGCTGGAGAGTAAATTAAAATATATATGTGTAGGCAACATGTGACTACTTGGAATGCATGGTTCGTAAATGTTTCTGGACTGGCCCTACAGATAATCCTACATCAGACAGCTGGAAGCAGCTGCCCTGAAAACAGGACCTTATCTGACAGTGGTTGCTAACTGGTGAGTCAGTTAGTGGATGGTGTTACATCAAGGTGGATTAGGGAGGAACAAATCTAAGGTATGCTGATAGGAATGGAGATGAGAGACAGCAATAAAAATGGAATAGACCAAGAAAGAATGGATATCAACCTCTGAAACACTGAGCAACAGGCTGGCCAGGCACACCATGCAAGAATTAGAAGGCTGGCTAGTCTTACAGCCAGGAGATGCAGAAACCCTGTATATTTTTTTCCAAGGGGATTAAGATAAGATAACATAGTTAAGATAAGACCTTGTAATATTTGATATTTCTCTAAAAGAAAACTGCTAGATGTTGCTTTGCAGCTAATAAGGGTTGTAAGCCCTACATGCATCCCTGATAAAACTCCACCACAGAAAATGAAGTCTGCCCATGCAGCTGGGCTCCTGGTATTACTTTATTATTGGGTAAAGGACACCTCCAAAAGCACACTGCTTCCTAATGCCAAATTAAGGTCTTCATTCAGTACTGACTCAGGGAAATGTGACACCTGCTGAAGCAAAAAAAACTCTATAATGTGCATTCATAAAGATCTCCCATCCAAGCTCGAATCACGCCCTAGGCTGCCAGACTTTGAGATCATAGCACATCTCGCTATGGGGCACAGACAAAGCTATTGCAGAGCTTAATGCTGCTGCTCACAGCGAATGAATCACACATTCTGGTCATTTGAGTGGGCTGAATAAGGTTTGTTACATCAAGATATGGATCTCATTCTTCTGAACAAAGCAAAACATTTAATGAAAAACTGACGTTTTCTTAATATAAATGAGTAAGCACAGTAATTTGCACTTATATAACTCCTTTCATCTCCTCCAGATCTCAGAGCTTCTTAACAGTGAAAGGTGATTTTTTTTTCTTTACTTACATTTTAAAGGAAAAATTGAAACACTTGTAAATGACTTGCACGGAGTTGAGTCAGAACTCAGGTCAGTCTCCTGCTGTCGTTGTTGTACGTTGCTGCATCCTCCTCACTACTAATTTAATAGTTTATTGTTTGGGTTTTGCTGTTTGCATACAATGGGTAAGTTTATGGCAGTTGCAGAATGATTTGTTACTTCATTATATAGATTATTCCTGCAAGCTTTGGAATATAAAAATAATTTCTGTACTATCCAGTATAGTTAATTTATAAATACTTAGGACCAGCTTCATCAGAAATAGTAGAGGATGAAAGAAAAAGGTAGCACATATTTTTCTTTTGGCATCAGCACTGGCTTATGCATACAAGAAAACTTTGTTCTCTATTATAATTTTTTCATGGCACTCCATTTTTAGATCTGGTTCACTGCACAAACAGTTGTTGATACACAATGGAGAGAGTGGCATGTAGGGAAGGAGTGGCAATGGGTGATGAAAACTGCCCTGGCCAGCTTTGCTACTGAAAAAAAAAATCCATTAATATGTCACTGAATTCACTGTGTCCTAGACATACTGAATATAAAATACGTATTTTAAATGCTGAACCTGGATATCTAAAAGGTTCAATCAAAGCATACAGAGTCTTTATCTTTAGGGCACTAGTTCAAATCACAAGTAGAAGATCTGAGGTCCATTTCTTAGCGGAAGAATGCTAATGGTGCTGATTTTCACTCTTCTCAACGCTCTTATTAAAGAGGCAACAGCAGAGGGAACACATTACCTGCTCTGCCTGAGAGGTGGGTCAAGGCTGAGCACATTGGAAGGTCTGTGTGGAGGATGCTGTTGCTGGCCCTGTCCCTCTTGAATAACTAGGGAATTAATCCCTTGGGTAGTGAGTGTGACACCTTCTGACACCACAAATTCACACAGGCAGATGGAGGGAAAGAATGCAAAGTGTCTATAGATTTTGCGCTGCGTGAATCAAAAGCCACTCAGAAGTAATTTGTATTGGACAGGCATAAAACTGATGCAACCCAGAGTCATGCCAGCTCCTAACTGATCGATAAGAATATTCAGCAAAGCCATTGGAAATGTCCAGCTTTTAATTGGCGCATAAAGTTTTATTAAAGTGGATCATCACATAAACAGTAACAGCATGTAAAAACTGCAACAAACACACCGACAACAGCTTAATAGTAATTCTGACAGAACATATTTCATAAGAACCTGTTTACCACTGATATCCTTCATGAACTTATATTTGAAATAAAGGCTATTAAATTGCAGTCAACCCATGAAATTATTACTACAAACATTCATTATTTTATGAAGCAGTCTATTGACATTCCTTAGCCTGCAGAAAGAATTATGAACTCTTGTTACACAGGGACACTGTAGCTTGGCTTTAGATTATAAATTCATCACTGTGTTCATAAGCTCTCGCCAGTGTTTCATTGCTTATGTGTAAAATGTGTACACATTTACCAGTCTTGCTAGAATCACAACTAGATAGAAATGATTATGTTAAAATGCCAGGGCTTGGCATTCGTTCATGTGCAAAAACGAAGCTGTGGTTCTGCTGGAGATGAATTACAGGATGGCATAAAACAAGGCATACTTTTTCCACTGTGTGAACAAATAAAGTGAAACTTAGTGCATGAATAACTGTATCGTGCTCGTAAGTCAATCTACCGTCTTACAGGATTTATTCATAGGTCAGCGTTAGTACCTGTGAGTTCAGCTACCCCAAGGGACTGACTACTGAAGCTTTGTCTACAGACACTCATGTAGCTACGCTTACTGAGTCTCTCCTGAAGACCCAGATCAGGCAAATAGGAGATGCTTACTTTTGGCCAAATTTCTCTGGCAGCTCCCTGAATTATATAAAGATCTTTTATTTTGGAACAACTATCCACAGTAATGGTTTTGCTGGCACCATGATGTCTACCAGAAGATGTCTGGTTTTCACATTGACTTAAAGATATCAGCAGAACTTTCTCAATGTAGAATTAGCCTGACTTAAAGTATTATAGGCAATAACAATATAGGGTATGAACCAAATCACAGAATGGATTTCATTCACTCATATTCTCTTTGGGGTTTTTTTTAGGTTTTTCTGGTCAATTGAGTTTCATCTATTTCACAACTGCACTTGGCTGAAAGACCAGGAAGTTGTTCCTGTTTTCTAGCTTAATTTTTACTTTCTATTGTTTGAAGCTTTTCTTTCCATCCTTCAGCAGTTCTTTGGTCTCCTTGAACTTTCAACTTCTGCATACTTGAAGGGCTCTCAAACTGGTGATTTTAGGCTTTCCAAAGTTCTCACAGTTGTCAGTAAATAAAGTGACTCTATTCATAAGTGAGAAGACAGAAAAAGTCTAAAGGATTGTAAAGATTCACACTGGCTCTGGGGAACACCTTGAGGAGATCTGAAGAAGGAAGCAAACAGCAATGGAGGTTCTGACACTGCAGACATTTTCTTTTCGTATTCCTCCAGGAAAAAACCCAAACTCTTCCTAGAGCTTGAGAGCAATCCCACAAGCAGTTCTTATCATTATCACCTTTAAAGTATCATGCTCTGTCATATGTCTCATCACTGAGTGGCAAGAGATAGTGCTGACCACTGTGTTAGGCATTTTCCTGTTCTAGAAGTTGTTTGGATTTGCTTTACATTAAAAAAAATTTCAAATGAAGTCTACTTAGAAGAGCCAGTTTTGTTGACTATTCTCTTTGCCACACTTGCTTCAAACAGATGGATCATTGGTGATGTACAGTAGTAAAATATTTTTCTTATCTTGAGTTTTGTGAGTTACCATATGTGCTCATGCAGATAATAAAAGACAACACGTTATCCAAGACTACTGGAGACTTCTCTGATGTGAACTGATAAATCAGACCTGATAAGAGCAAACAGAGCTCCAGTTCAAATGGAGATATTCAATTACAAGAGATTTTCACTTGTCAATGAATTCTGACAGAGCTATTTAATATGTCAATATCTTTTCAAAATGGAGCTGGACATTGCTGACAGCATAAATGACATTAAAACTTTTTTCTGATTTGTACTGCTTACTTGGTGTATGTAATTCTTGTGAATTTGGGGAGCTCTTCTTCTGATAATTTGAGAAGGATATTTGTATAATATTTGCTTTTCATTTGTGTTGCTAATCCAGGACATTAAAACATGGTTGTTAATCTGCCTGGGAGATTTCTACATGGTGCGTATTCAGACAAGCAACATGACACGATCTGTGCATAAATGAAAACTTGCAGCTGGTTCAGGGTGGTGGTGGTGAATATTCTTCTTCTTCTTGTAATTCCAATAGAACTCTGAAAAGACAGGTCTGTAAGCTCTCGCTGCTCACACTTGGCCCCTGCACAGTACAAGAAAGTGGGTGCGAATTTCTCCAGCATGACAGGGGAAAAGAGACCCACAGCACTGACAGTGGTGGCTGCCAAAGTGAGCCACACTGAAGCCTGTTCTTTCCAGTGATCCTCTATTCCTTCTCCAGCCTGTGGCAGGACACCAAATTGTCCAAAGGTTTGATGGGGATCTCCCTCATTCTTCTCCTAGCACCATGGAAAAGCCAGGATGGCTGGTGAACTCAGGCAAGAGCATGAATGAGAAAACTGAATTTCATTTTAAAAAAACAGAGGAAACCCAAAGTGAGTAGGCAAGACAGTATGAAAAGAAAAGAAAGAGACATATTTCCTGTGCCCACCATGTTACTGAGGAGCAGGTCTGCCCACCCAGGCTTGCTCTCCATCCAGCTATACCTTTGAGCAGCTTTCAGGGCTGCACTCTGGGGAAAGCCTCCTTCTCCACTGCTTCCTACTCCGTCTGGTGTGGCTGCTGCAAGAGCAACCGCTTAACCTCTCAACCTGAAGCCCAGGTTTCCTTTCCTACTCTGCCCATGGTCTTCTCCTTCCCAAGGACTGCCTGGTACCCCTGAAGGAATATTACGGTACACAAACAAACACATGTAATTTTGGATCACATGGATGAAAAACAGTGTAAAAGTAAAGGAAAACTGTTCATGATTTAGCAAAGAAAACTTTTTAAATGTGTCCAGTAATTTCACTGTAAAGTCATGATTTCCACAGACATAACACAGGGGATTTTGATGCATAGATATGTCTCAAAATATATGTGCAAGAACTCTGTGAATATTTCCATACAGAAATATACATACAGATTGAACCTTCTTCTGCTGATAATCTGAGCAGCCAGGCATGAGCCCTCTCCTAATCTTTCCAGTGGTTTGAACTAAGCCCTGCTGAAAGCCAACGTATGACTGGGCTCAGTATTGCAACGTGGTTGTGGGACTTGCCATGTCTCACTACAAGAGACAGCAAACTTGCATGTGCTTTGCATGAGGGCAGGGCAAGGTCCTTTCTGCCAGAATAATACAACATTGCTATGCTCTCAGGTATTAAAAGGGGAGCCAGAAGACTTTTCTTGCTTAACAATAGTGTCCTGCATACAAGGTCAGTTTTTAGATACTAAGGTTCTGCCCACTGTTGTAGATTTTGTTTCAAACTACCCTTTCATCTCATTCTCCAAGGAAGTTATTATTTTTGTTTGAATGAGGAATTCTACTCCTATTCTAATTTATTTTGTGATTGAATATTTCTCTTTCAATTTCTTAATTTTTGTATTTTTTTCTTAATTTCTGTCAGTGAATGTAGTGTGTGCACTGTTTTTCCTCTATTAAAGAACATATTGCCTGTTATACTTGTGCTCAGATGACTTTTTCCTTTAGTTGCGCATCTAAGCTTAGCAAAATCAAAAGGGACTGCACATTTGACAAATAAAGTATTTTACCAGTAATTTTTTTATATATTTGATATACTAAGCTTTTGAGGGGTAACTGTGTATCACCCTTTTTTCCACAGCTGAACATCTTGGAATCCAAACTATGGAGCCAACTAATTCACCTCCAGTTTTTATTATACGACTGTATATCTAATAAGTGAAGTAGGAAAACTGAGTTGCATTCCTGATTAATTCAGAATTCCACAGCACAGTGCTACTGGCTTACAATGTGAAATACAGAATCCCACATTTGTTTTGATGTACAATTTTCCCACCTGTTACTGGGGATAAAGAAGTTTGTCTTCTCCTGGGAATTACGTTGAGCTATTGAACGAAAAACGCTATGTGTTAGCAAAACACCATTATGAGGTTGGCTTATAAAAATTTAAAATAAATTTATATTTTCTTTATTAAAAAAAGCCTCTATAGTGTATTTCAGTTAAAATTTAAGTCTCTATGTCACTTTTACAAGCAAAGAGAAAATTCAGCATATCAGAAATGGAAAGTCCTTTCTTGTGTATGCATCAAGTTCCCTGGAGCTTGGGGCAGAGGTGGCTAGCTAACAGTGGTGACAAGCAGCCACTGACTGGGCTGGGGTGGGCTGCCAGCCACCCCCTGGAACCATGCGCTGTGACACTCTGTGAGGTGCTGGAGCATAGCACCCTGTGCGGGGTACCCAACCAGATGGGTGACTGACACAGCTGAGGTGGCTGATGGATACTGCAAACGTGAAATCACTGCTTTCCCTAGAAAACCAGTCAGATAAAACACAAGTGACTGGCAGAGAAATTCAGTGACGCTGTATTTGCA
>NW_010319561.1:161220-175414 GCF_000700745.2 Antrostomus carolinensis | reverse complement strand
CAGTCAGATAATATAAACTGGAGGTGAATTAGTTGGCTCCATAGTTTGGATTCCAAGATGTAAATATTTTGAAATTTTGTGGTGAGAACCTGTGTTCACAGTCTGAGTTTGTTTGGAAGGTATGTGATAGTTTGGGAAATACATCCTTGAAAAAGACAGTAATGTTACCAAAATCAGAAACATATGTAGATATTTGCCCCAAGTTAAGCCTGTGCTTGAGCATATGTGTGTGTATATTTCAAAGACTGTCACAAAGACATTATAATTTATTTGCTTCTAATATGTTTAAAACATTTTCTTATGCTCTTTAAATTTTTCTATAAGAACAACAAAGTTTCTGATGAAATAGCTGTTTACACAAATGTAGAAGTTAACCAAAAAACCCAAAACCAAAATGTATTATCCTCCACTGGAATTAGAATGGAAAAGCATATGTGCATACTTGATTCTGAAAATACTGCTTAATTGTCATTAGAAGTCAGCTAACACTGGAGTTACAAAGTGTATTCCAGGATGTGCTATGGGAAGCTGTACCTGTATCACTAAAAATTAAACACAAAAAACCCCACCTCTTTTTCAGCAGGGCAGAAATACACTGATGACTTCTAGTTCTTTTCCTTAAAATTAATAAATTTTCTTTGTTTCCCTTTGTCTAGACCATTCAAAGCCTCAGTGTTCAAACTAAAGCTGTGGTGGAGAGATTTGGGATAGGACTATTTTATTTCTGTCAGGATTTGCACTTTTTTTTTTCCTTTTCTTGAATTAAGAGTTAAGACTACTCATTTACTTTTCTTATCATTCTTCCTCCAGAAAAATAAGATGCATTAGATTTGGCAACCTGACCACAAAAATCTTAATTTTTCACCCTTGTAAAATTTTACAAAGCTAGACCACGGTGGCAGGCCTTTCTAATAAGATGTTGATTTATTTTCCTCCTATGGCAACAGCTTTTCTTTTATTTTCTCTATTTTTGGGGTGACTTGCAAGCAAAAGATTCTTATTCATGCACTAACACTATAGTGCAAAGAAGGAAGTGAAAATAATTCTATAAGAAAAAGAAGGAATAGTTTATCTGTTCATTTTTATTGCTGCATGTAAGCAAATGCTAATAAAATATAAAACCATGCAGTTGTTCTTTTGGGATGAGGGATTAGGTGCTTAATGTGAATCTGATGTTAGATTCAGATCTACCTAGTCCTCCACAGAACTCTGCTGAGATAACAGAAAGAACATTGCAGCTCCAGTCCTATCAGCTTCCTAAATTCTTCAAGCAGTTCCTCATGAATGAGCTTATAGCTCGAGTTCATCTGATAACTTACACATGCTGACATTGGCTGCACAAATACTTTGCTAGTGATACAGGGAAAAGGGAAAGTGATGCATATTTTCACTGTAAAATGCAACTTTGTGTATTATACCTCAACAGCTGCTGTCATATCCCACCATCCCATTAAAAAAATAGAGGGGTACTGAGCCAGACATACAGTTAGCTGCATATTTTGTGCAGAGGTGAGGGGATAAGAACAAAAAATAGGTTTCCAAGAGAAACAAAAAAAAGGAAAAGGGAAAGGGAAAGGGAAAGGGAAAGGGAAAGGGAAAGGGAAAGGGAAAGGGAAAGGGAAAGGGAAAGGGAAAGGGAAAGGGAAAGGGAAAGGAAAGGGAAAGGGAAAGGGAAAGGGAAAGGGAAAGGGAAAGGGAAAGGAAAAGGAAAAGGAAAAGGAAAAGGAAAAGGAAAAGGAAAAGGAAAAGGAAAGGAAAAAGAAAAAGAAAGGAAGAAAAGCATGTATTGTGTGAGTTTGTTGTTTTTTTTTTCCTGGCTTTGACGGGGAATTATTTATTGCCATTTAATTGCTAGTCATTTAAAAAGTGCTGATATAATACCTCGAACTTCAATACTTTATCATGAAATGACTGGAAATAAATATTGCAATACTATTCTTGATAGAATGCTAGCTTTATTTGAAAGTTGACTGCTTTACTTGGTGCAATGGATGAAATTTAATTGAGCGCTAGAAGTTTTTACTTGAAATTCCCTGGCTTTCTTAGGCCTCCTACAAGTAAAACGCAGTATAGATTTATGATAATATATACATACTAAATAATAGATATTGTTTCCTTGCTTATTGATGAGAACTGTGAACTATGAGAAGACTTTTGCAAATTTCCAGGTTAACAAATCTTACAGAAAAATGTTCTTAGTAATGCATTCCCTTCCATCCTCCTGGTAACACTAATTCTTTAAAATTCTCGAATCTGTACCACAATGCTCCACAGTGTCACATATCACACACCTTTTACAAACCCAGGTATTTTTCCAGTCCTTGATTATCTTGGTAACTCTGAAATAGCATAGTTCCCTTCTTAGATGGAAACAAGTGGTTTTGTCCAAAGCATGAGAGTTAAGTACTTTCAAGCTCTCAATAATACGTGATATGAGACCTAATCATGAATAAACCCCAAAAGAGAGAAAATTAAGAGGTAAAGTCATCAGGCAGATACTGGGCATTAGGATATGCCAATTTTCACTGCTCATCTGGCAGACAGTTGAAGCTGTGTCCATGTTAGTGGATGCACCCCTTTGATTCACCCATGGGATAACAGATGGCAGCACTGCAGATAAACTGACAACAATTGACAAAAAAAACATCTGCAGAGGGAACATGACTATAGCCCACCAAATCCTTTCTGAAACAACATGGGTAACCAGGTGGTTTCCAGCCTCCTGCAGTCTTAAGCAAGATGTCAGAAGGACAAAACAACATTTCCTGACTATTTAAGAAAGACAAGGAGCTCTGTTAAACTTGTTTTGATGGTTGAAGAGAGGCTGATTGTCAGTGGCTGGAAGAAAGAGCTTGCTAAATGGTTAGCTTACCAATCACTGTATTTCTGCTGAGCTGCAATAAGAAACAAACTGCAGAATGAATACACTTTTGAACAATCTTGGAGCCCACTACAAAAGAAATTTCATTATTAATAGAGTCCTTCCTAAACAGCTCCTTAAAGTCCCCATTTCTTCTTTCAAAGCAGGTTTCTCAATGGTGGTAGCTGAACTATCATTACTTGCATTCTTTCCACTAGACTGGTGACACGCTATCGGTGTAACTATCAACTGGCTCAGTGATATCTGATGCAAAGATAATTTATATGGATGTCTTTAATGGTCACTTACAGCTCACTATTGATCTGGAGCATATATAATGTTGATAGCTGGGTTTGGTTAAAGGGTGGTTAGCAAAAACAGCTGGATGTTAGTCAAGAGTAGTAAAGATGAAGCCAAACTGAATGGAAAACCAAAACCGAACCTGTAGGATTGTTCATAGTGCCACTGTCTTTGTGAAGGGAACAAGCCTTAATAAAAGGCAGGGGGCTTTGCCTGCTAATTTAAGAAAACTTGAACTTCAACATATAAGTTTGCTTCTGTAAAGATAAATAGAGTTATTTCATCAAGAGGAGCTTTATAATTTAATTTATTGGAGGTAGGGGAAGCAAAGGAGGTGTTATAGAGTAAAACAGTTAAGATTATACTTTGATTACACCCAGTTAGCACTGGAAATATGAAGAGGACTCCTGTGATCTAACTGGTGCTGATAGATTCTTACTTTGACTGACCAATAGATACAACATTTTATCACATTCACTTTTTCCTTACCCTCTATATGGGCAGAAGTTTTGATGCCATAAAGTAAAACTAGATGTTAATTTTCCTAGCAGCTGATCAAAGTAAAATGTATACTTAACTTCTTGCTCTTGAGTTGCTAAGATAGGTTTCTTAGAGATCTGGTTTAGTCAGAGCCAAATGGAGTTCAGTATCATAATGTCTATGAACAAGAAAGTATAAGCTTATAATGCTACAGGGCATATTGCATTTATTTATATGCATCCTAAGAGTATGATCGGTGAGCAACACAAATTAATTTTCATTAGTAATCTTGTAATATGCCTTAATAACCTCCCTAAAGTTATTTCTGTCTCATATATCAGTAGTCGGGCATCATTCCCACCAATATAGCTGTTTGCATTTAAAAAAGAAACAAATTTGCACAGGTCTACAATGGACTGTGGAAAAAGGAAAAAAGTAAATTCCTTTTCAGGGTTTTCATGCAAGATATATGTAAATATTTTTAAATGTAGCTGACCATTCACATGGTTGTCTGAAATTCAAGGACACCTTTCAAAACATAGCTGAACTCAAGGTTGGTTTACGATTATCTACATTAATATAACATCATAAACCTATTTTGGGGTAGTTTACCAGAGACCTGAAGGACAAGGTCTCAATATTCTGTACCAAAAACTTAATAATCTTCCACCTACAAAGAAGAATTTATTTATTTATTTATTTTAATTCTAAGATTATACCCAGTCTGAGCAAAACCTCAGTTAAGTTAATACCTATATTTATACCATCTTGAAGAAAACCCCTAATAATCTCCCTAAACAGCAGAAAAAGGGACTGTGGTCATATGTACACCTGGCTATCCATATATACACAGAAATTTCACTGTGAAATACAGATGCCAGAGCCTGTTCCCAGGGCAGGTTCTCGGGGTCCTCGGTGAGTTGTAAGCCTGACATAAGACATCTACTGATGCTGCACAATGTGCCTAACTCTCCTGCAATCAGATTTTGTTTGATTTTGTTGTGTAGACCTAAATTCCATTTGGTAGGAAAGCCTGTGTCAGGGGAACAAAGTAACTCTTTCTTCCCCCTCTGATGGAGACTTTTTTTTTCCATGGTTAACTGTGGCTCGTTTGTTTGTCAGATATTGAAAGTAATTTGTTTCTTATCATGATTCTCAAATGTGAGATTATGTTGAGATGAGGTAAAATGTAAAATATATACAATTTTAAATACAATTTTTCTGACTTTTTATTAATTATTAATAACATACATCTGGAAAAATAGAGAACTGCCTGCCAATGGCCAAAGAAATTTGGAAGACAGTGCTCATCTTTGTCTATGCAGAAAGGTTACCCTGAAGCTACTGATGGAAATGAGCCACGAGACACGTGATTATCAAATATAAGGGAGGGATTGTTGGCTCAGGTTGGGCTGTAGCTTAGGAGTGTGATGTACCTGTTACAGCCTGGTCATGGTTAACAGCCTAATAACCTGACACTGCCTGTTCTAGGACTATTAGGGCAACACAGTCTTCACTTAATTCTTAAATTTTATTCTTGCTAGGAAACCCACTGCAAGATAGATTAGTTTTATTAATAGAGGAATGTAATTCTTTGCCGAAAGGCTAGCTTCAGTTAAAAAAAAAATGATAATACAAATTTAAACCAGCTTCAACAGAAGACAAAAGCATGGTAATATGATCATACATCGCAAGTATGAACATAATAAAATATTCTGTGCAGATGAGGTTTTAATATAGGCTGTAAAGAAATAAACTTCCCAGTGTGGTCTTGGCAATTCTGCAAGCATTAAAACATAGCACTAGGTAGAAGTTCATGTTCATTTCATTTTATCTAAGGTTTTCTATGGCCAGAGAAGGTCACTGTGATTAAGAAGAAATGGGATGATGGATAAATTACATGGAAATGATGGAAAATTTAATTGTTGTCACTTACAACCCTGCTCAATCCTAGTTCAAATTCACTTATAGCTCAATGCCCACAGTAGTGGCTTTGGTGTAGAAAGACAAGCTTAAACTCGCTCATTTCGGGTCTGAATACAGGGAGACCAAAAAAAACCACCCCAAAACCCCTCCAGTGCTTTCCAGTACTAGAGCTTCTCTAGAGCTCCCACCAGCACAACTCAGTGACAGGAAAAGGAGAGGGTTCATCCTAAATGAAGCCACAGTTAATTCAAGTATTTGAGCTATAGTATAAAAAAGGCAATCTTTTAAAGACAGCACAGCTATTAAACAGTTATGAAGAACTGAAAAGCAACTCTGCATAATCACCATTCAGCTAAATGATGATTTCACAGATGGAAGAACAGATGAAATTCAGCCAAACGATTTTAGGGGCAAATGAATAGGCAATAATGTACTTAGGAAGCATTAGCCTCTCTTCATTCTCAGAGACAGTGACCCATTGTTCACAATTAATAAACCCTGAGGCACAAAGGGGACAGAGATAGTGGCTGCCTAAGATCTGTTCAAATCCACACAATAAAACAAGCATAGAAAACTGTACTTTACACTGCATCTTAATATAAAACAGAGCCTTGAATTACTTTCATGTATTAAGATTAAAATGCAAGCCCTGCTAAATTATGATGAGTGACAACTGTCCTCCTGGATATGATGAAAGTCACTTTTGCTATAAGTTAAAGGATCATTGGTTAGGTAGCAGTTTAGCTTTCCTTTGCTCACAGGCCTTTTTAGGGCTGGCACAAAGAAGCGTGCAAAGTCACCAGCCTTTAAATGCCAGCACGTCCTTGAGAGCTAAAACCTCAGAAATAGCACACTATTTGTTAGCAGCAAAGCAAGTTCCAAATGAGGAATGCATTGCGTGGCAAGCACCTGAGCCAGTAAAAACCCAAACCGATGGCTTTGAGAGATGAATGACTCTTTTCATTTACGTAACTACCATATCAACAACTTTAAAAAAGGAAAAATGTCTGACTGAAAATAGATAATACTACTGCGAGGAAAAGCAAATGCTAATAAGTCCAGTAGTTCATCTTCATAAAGGAGCTTAGAGACAATAGTTACAACCTTTTTTCTCTGCCCCCCCCTTTTTTTTTTTATCACTTATCAGTGTGACTATTACTTTTGCCTTGGAAAACAGATAGTTACATGTTCTTTCTTTTGAGGATATTTTACACTCTATTATATGTCAAAAGCTAGTTTTCACACTAAAGCTATCAGGTTAGTGGTCCAAAACCTGCAGTACAAGAAAAGAACAACTAAATCTTCACAGTAGCTGTGCTGTGGAAAAAATTGGTTTTGTAAGTGATTACTATTCTAAATATTTTACATTTCTGTGTTAAATTTGATGCTGCAGGACATAATCAATGTAACTTTAAAGCTACTATGATATTCTAACACATCTAGCCTTGACAAGTAGGATTTCTTCCTCTTCAGTTCATCAGTTGTTTCTGTTCTATCTCTGTGGAGGTTCAGACTTGTAAAATTACAGATATAATTGAGAAAAAGAATAAGTAACTAATTGTTAAATATGAGAATTACAGGTCCTCTAGTTAAATCATCAGACAATGAGTTTAAAAAGCAATCTGAAGGATCTACTTTGTGGCACAATACAACTGAGGTGTGTAAGTCATATGCACAGGATACTGTAATTATAAAAATCTATCGAAGTGAGGTCAGAAGGATAGCCAAAGTCATGGAAGATAACTCTGTGGACAGAGAGTCAGGCCTTGAGATGAACAAGTTGCACTACTAAGCACTGGGGGACCATTGCTGATTACAGTATTCTCATAAGGGACTGAATCTAGGAGGCTACAACCAGAGGGAGTATTGTACTATACTTGGCCTTTTTATATATTATTTCCCTTCATGTTTTCCACTTGTCAATGTCAGGTGGCATACTTCATGGTGTGTTTTTCTTGGGTTTTTAATTCCATCTTAGAACGAGTTGTCTCTAGTTTTGGGGCTTGTCATCTGGCTGGTGGCTATGTGCAGTTGTTGCATTGATGACACAAGTACATGATGTCTGTTTTCTGCAAGGGATTGGTCCCATCCTCCTCTCCTTAGAGGCAAGGAAGAGGCCAAGCTCTGCATTCATGTTGCACTATAAGTTTGAAAAACATCCACTAGAAAAATCTGACCCCACCATCCCAGATACCTAAGAAGCATCCTTGGGGCACAAGCAAAGAGTCAGAAATCAGTGGTCTGCATACGAGCCCGTAAATAGCATGTGACATCCAGTCTCTTTCCAGGCATGAAAAACCTCTACAGGTAAGCAAAGCAGCTTATGAGATGGGGATGGTGACAAGGCAGTATAGGAAGATGACTCCTGAACTGCCAAGACAGGAGCAAAGAAGCAACAAAATGAATGTGTCATTGCAGCCATTGAAGCTGTCTTGCCTCTAGCAAAGTTAAAATGGAGAAATACTCTCTGACTTACTAAGACCTGAAATGTAATCTAGAGTTGCAGAAGGCTCATGCAAATGTTCTACCTTACTGTATAAATATGGTAAGTGGCAAGCCTGGGACTAATAAAACTTCAGTGTGCCTACTGTAGTGTTTTCGATGGATCATAGTGGAAACATTGCTTGAACTCCAGAAGGTTTCCAGAAGTCATGAAGAACTGAAAGAATTTCGCTGGAAAAGGAAGGAAAGTCTTGAGGAAAATATGTGCAATAGTAACTTAACAAAACTAAACACTAAAGCTAATTAACTGTATTTCACATGCACGAAACAGATTTCTGAAATAAGCAACCTTTTTTTTGCATTGTCATAATGACAAATATAGTGGATTATCTGGGGACCAAAGATGGAGCAATGCTGAATGCTGAGATACTGAATGTATGTTTCGCTGCTTTTGAGTACTTTTCATCTTTAAAAAAAAAAGGAAAAACAATGTTGGGGGGGGGGGCGGTGGATGGGTGGAGGTGTTTTTTGGCTTATAGACAAAAAGGTGTCATTTTTGTAGGACTGAGAAATACTATATACGTAGCAGCAGTATGGGCATGCAGATAAAGAAAATAAATTTCTTCAGAGACAAAGCCTGTGGAATGAACATGACATGTTAGGCATATTGTGGTCAAGTTAGCACAGCACTGTATTAAAGATTAACCAAATGTGTCAGTGTGTAGTGAATTATCAGTACCAAAATAGCTTTATTTTGTAAATAAAGCTTTCTCTTCCTGTTTTGATAATGTTAGCATACCTCATGTTTTCTTTGTTAACTTCTCCAATCAGAGCAAGTCTGAAAAAACTAAAGCTTGAAATTACTGTGTTCATTATGATTTTTTTGAGTTGAAGATGTTTGCAACTTAATATTTCCAGTATACTTTGAGAGAATATTCAAATTAGAAATCACAATTTCACCATGAGCTAAATATGAGAAAAAAAAAATCTTACCTTTCCCCAAAAGATATGAAAAATTAGATTTTTTTTGGTCTATATTCTTTCATCTCTAGAAGTAATAGAAGAACCATATGGTTTGGCTTTTCTTAATAAGAGAAAAAAAATTACTGCTGCCACTTCAGTGAGGGGAAAAAATTGCATGCTTTAATGCTCAACAAGATGTCATGAAAAGTGTGTTGTAATGCTGTAATAGATGTTGAACTGAAAAATTAACATACATTGCCCTCCCATCCCATGGAGCTCTGAAACTTAAATGTGACCTTTTGTGTAAACGAATTCTGGGAAAGGTTAAAAATAGAGCTTTGTACATGTAACTAACACAAAAGTGAAACTAATTGACCATACTTTAAAGAGCAGGATAGAGCAGGAAAGGGCAAACATTTTTGACTTCAGGTGACAAAAGAGGAATTTTTGTCAAGTTAAATTGCCAAATTTAACTCCTGAAAATGACATACCTGGGCAATGTACACTTAAAAGCTGCTAACTCTGACAGTCCTAAAAGCTCTACAGGAAGAAGAAAAAAAAAGAAGTTTCTAGCTTTTATGCCATTAAGCAAAACTAAAACTAAATCCTTCAGTAAAAACTTTGTTGCATATGAATAACAAGTTCTTTAATATGTCTCAGAGGGTGATAAGAAATCTATAAGGAAAATTATTGAAGGTTGACTACTGATGGGGGTAAGTATCTGACCATCTTTGGGAACATTAATGTTTAGAACCATTGGAATGGAAGATATAAGAGAATTTAAATTGTGAGTCCTCCTATGTAAGCACTAGACCAGACTTCTGGGAAGACTTGGCTGCCAGGATCCAGAGGCAAAGGAGCTCAGAGAGCTCACCATGTCACTTGTCTTCATGCTTTGAGCATGATGGGAGCACTTTTGTACAGCGCCAGCATCCTGAGTTGAGCTGCAGTCTTTGATGCTTGGACAGAACCCCTGTGCTATGGTATGGATCCAAGTCCATCCCAGCCTGTTCCCTCTGGCTTGGATAGCAATATGGCCTGGCTCAGAAAAAAGGAAAAAGTAAGGAGTCAGGTTGTTTGTAGAATGATCCTGTATGGTTCAGGTTGACAAAATATGCCAGTTATTGTCATTTAATGCTCCAGGTGCTATGCTTGGCATGAAAGCTGTGGGCCAGAGCAAAAGAGAAAATTAGACAGGTTCCAAGATGATACATTAAGATCTTCACTAAAAATTACAGATCTATGTTCTGTAAAGAGGTATAGCCTTTTATTCCAGTTTGAATACTAAATTCATTGTTCTAGAAAAGCATATGTGATTGTAGGGAGCTTGATGCAAAAAGAAGTCATAGTCAGGTGTCAAACCACCAAACAATGCACATTCCACCATTTTTTTCCAGTTTATTCAAGAGTGATTTATTCCATTACAAAGTTTAGTGAACAAGAAGATAGAATAGTCCTGCCCAAAAGCAGGCTTGGTCGTGGCTTAGTAACAGAAAAGTTAATCAATAGAAGAAACTGAAAAACTAGCTGAACAGGTTTTCCAGGGCACTTTGTAAACCGAGAAAAGTAAGAATGAATAGAAGGGCTGTCCTGGGTGTGGGAAGGACAAAAGAACTGGAAACGCAAACCTTCAGCTTTTTGTCACACACAGACACCACGTGATATGCAATAAGATATTTAACCCATGATCTGTCATATTTGCACACAAAGTATGTAGATGACGATGGCATGCCAGGCAGGGAAGAGGAACCCAGCAGAGGTGTTTTCCTAGTGTGTTAGCTGGGGTTACAAGAGGAGAGCCCCACCTGCAAACTGTGCCAGGAAGATTGAGAAAGTGCACCCTTTACTGCTGGGTGTTCATCGATGGCACAAGGGAGCTGGCATCGGAGCCCCAGTTCTAGTGGTTTGGAAGAGTGAAGAAGAGTTTATATATCCTGCAGGGTCCTGAGCCTGCCATCATCCTCGGATGAAGGAGATAAAGCCTATAGAAAAGGTGACAGGGCTGCTGGATGAAGGCCACTGTCAGTTCTGCCATATAGTATTTGGAAAGTCAATAAAAATTGAAAAAGTGCTACCAGTAGGGGAAAACTGCCTATTTTGTTTCATGCTCTATGTTGAAATGTCCACATTCATCCTTCATACGAAATGTTGGATGTATAGTCCTGACAGATTTATGGAAAATCCACTTCTATTGAATGAGTTCTAACACAAACATTGTATATTTCCTGCCAAGAACAGGGAACTTGCTGCTCAAAGGCAGGACATTTTCCATTAACCTTGGAGACCACAAAGAGACAGGTAAGGAAAGTTTGAAAAGGAGATTACAAACCACTATGGGAACCTTTTATCTTTTTCCCTTTATTTTAAGGAAAATATGATAATTCTCATTCAATGGGAATCATCCATTTTATTTTTGTGCAACCCTTCAATAGTTAACTTGTTTAGAATACTGTTTTGCCTGAGAAGTGTCTACATCAGGAGGTGGGTGAGGTCTATTTGTATGAGGGATGCCTAGAACTGATGTTACAATAAATACCAGTTGTACACAAACCTTTACCTCAGTGGAAACAGGCAAGGTAACTCATGCTGCAGGTTAGGATTAAGTAGGAAACTCAAATAAGGAAAAAATTCTCAATAGCAGCCAACTATTTAATACCAGAAAAGCAACTGGTATCGGTCCTTTAATTAAATGCAGAATTTGAAACTCTACACTAACTTATACACTTACATACTTTGATTGACTAAGCATCACTTGCTTTTGACAAGGTGTGAAGTGTAATGGATTGACAGAATGCACAGCTCTTTAAAAGACAGCAGCTTTATGATTTACACTAATTTTGTAGCTTAAAAAAGGGGGTTTCATGTTAGTGCTTAACTAAAGATATGAAGAAGGTGGCAAATGGAAGCAAAGCCTGGCAGTAACCTTCATATGGCCTTGGACTATGGAAAGCGTTAGTGTCAGGCAATAGACCACGCAACGACATCACACAGGAATATAAAGTAAGTTTTCCCTCTGGATACTTTTCTTTAAAGACTGAAACAGTGATCCACATCAGAAATTTTAAATTGACCTATCGAGTTCCTATTAACTCTCTAAACAGGACACAGAACAGTTTCTTGGTCTATTTTAAAAGGAATAATTGGATGTTCATTATTTCTGTTGGGAAACGTAGCTCACTTTGGATTTGCTTTTTTACAGCACCTTGATGTTGCTGAGTGGCACAGAGATTTTCCTTCACAGGCATCAAAGACCATTAATTAAGCACTTTTTTTGTGAAGTCTTGTATGAAAGAAATATAATACACAAATCTTGTTTTTAGAAAGCACTTCTACCATAAATTTGAGTGCTGTTATCAAGAGAAAAGTCTGCAATTCTTTCTAAAGAAAGAGTAAAGGTTAAAAAACACCTCAATCTTACCAAATAACACATTATCCTTCCAAGATGGGTAAGAAATTAAGTGATGAAGTTGGATACTTAACAGGAAATTTTTTTGGAGCCATTTTTGTGCTGCAATAGCAAAGGGGTGAACATGGGTTATTGCTAGCCAGGTCTGTTGTCAGCGTGCATGAAGGCAAATCAATGAAATCAAAAAGGTGCAGGGCAGGCAAAGGTAGAAATTAGTAGAAGAAATATAAAATAGGTAATCCTTACTGACAAGAAAAAAATAGAATGTGTTAGAAATGTCAGAAGGAGTTAACTAATTAAGTTCTGCAAAGATAGTTGTGGGACCTTTAGTAACAATGTATATTGAATAAATTTGTCAAAATGACTAGAAGCGTGATGATGAAATGCACTAAGACAAAGCTTGGAGGCATCTTTAATAGAAAATAGAAGTGGAATCTTTTGTACAAAATTCATGTAGCAAAAATGGAACAAATTTCATAGTACAAAAGGTAAGGCCTTGTATTTGCATTATAGGCAATACTGTAAGCTGTTAGTCTCAGTGTATTATGTCATAAAAGGAGAAAGGCTTAAGTTATTTTAGACAATTCTAGAATTTGCCAAAGGTGCTCCTTGTAGAGAACGAAGCCATAATGGCACTTTATATTGCAGTTAAGAGACTTCTTCAACCTCATTTAGAGAAACTTATGCGCTGTTGCTTCAAAAGGTTGCTCATTTACACAAGGATAGGGATGACCAGCATAATACCTGAGAGCTTTATTTCATATACTAATGAAACCTTTTAGAAATAATAGGATTATATGTCTCTAATGTGCAGGTACATTTAAAAATATACCACAAGAGACAACAGAGGTGAGAAGAGAGAATAAGGATGTTTCCTGTCCCGTGTATGTGATAGCATAAGCTGAATTTAATGCCTGTTTTGTTTGTTTTTGTTGGGTTTTTTTATGATGAGCATGCTCTAGAACATATTTTTTCCCATGGTTTTAAAGAAGCAGGTCAAAAATAATGGGAACACACAAAACATATCAGTTATGACAGATCATCTAGTAACCTAGGTGCCACTCCAATCAGTAAATATACATTGGTACTACTTATTCCTTATTTAATGGCAAAAGTAAAAACAAAAAACAAAACAAAATGTTCAGTGTTAAAATTATTTTGTTTTTAATGCTGGAAATTTAGAGGACTTTTAGAGGACTTTTAGCCTTTAGTAAAGTCATGCTTATCTTCCCTTTTGAAAGCGGGAGGACAGATCTAGTTAACTGAAACCTTCAGCTCCTTACAGCAGTCAGCTATGGCTTGTTTAGTTGCAGATGCTAGA
Organism: Antrostomus carolinensis; assembly: GCF_000700745.2. Classification (NCBI taxonomy): domain Eukaryota; kingdom Metazoa; phylum Chordata; class Aves; order Caprimulgiformes; family Caprimulgidae; genus Antrostomus; species Antrostomus carolinensis. The sequence goes on along the minus strand of NW_010319561.1, from coordinate 161,716 downwards.
GGTACACTTTCAAAAGCCATAGACATGGACATAGTATTCAATAGCAATGAAGGAAAATTCTGCAGGTTTAAATTTGGTTTCAATCAGGATGTGATTAGGGCTGAAATATAAGGAACAAGTTGAAGCAGGGTCCCATTTTTGAGACAGCTCTTTGTTCTTTAGCATCCACACTGCATACTTCAAACAATATGAGGTTTAAGTTGATTGATTGAAGTGTTCATTTGATAAAATACAATAGAAAACAAAATTACAGGCATCAGAAGGCATTTAGTCACCTTTAACCATTAAGTGAGAATTAACACAAGCCTATAAGGTAAAAATAGGAGAACCATGAACAGAACAAAAGTAATTGTTATTTGTTGAGAGGAAATAATAACTAGAATTGCGTAGCCAGAGTAGACACATATTGAGGTGTGCTGTAACAGCTAGGATGGAAGTATGAAATAACAAGCAAGAAAGCAATTGCTTTGGAGGAGGATTGTTCTTTGATAGTTGC